>NC_135613.1:76797852-77098031 GCF_053574225.1 Canis aureus
GGGGATGATGATTCTCCCATTTTGATGCCTCCAAGATCTCTACGTGTCCCTGTCCAGGGACTCACATCACTTAGGTAATGGCTTCCATTATGTAGTTAGTTCTTCTCTATTTAGAGCCAGATGTTTTCCCTCCGTCTAATGTTATTCAGAAATCAAGGGCTAACACCATTACTGTCCTGCCTCCTGGGGTTACCACTTTCATTACTCTCTATGATGCCGTTGCTGATGTGCTGTTTGGGAAGACAAGGCATTTATTCCCCAAACAGGTATGTCCAAAGCATTTTTATCCTGCTCTCTCTAGCCAGCCCCTACTCTCTCCTATGTAACTGGAACTTCTGTCGTAAGCATGTAAGGAAGGGCTTACTGTGCACAATGCACTGCCCCAAGATCAAGGGTCAAGATGAAAAGCAGCGTGAGTATGCCAGGAGGTCAGACCATGAAAATTGGGATGCCAGGAAGGGCCCCGTAGAGGAAGCAGGTTGGGATGCATGGTGCGCAGGAAAGAAAGGGAGGGACCGTGGATTGGGAAGTGTCTCTAACGTACTGGATGCCAGGGTGGACGGTGGTGAAAGCATCCAGGAGGGGCAGGTAGGAACTGGATCGTGCCTCGGGCTTTGACTTGCTGTCCGGGTGTCTAACCACGGTGAATGCTTTGGATGGAGCCATTTGCACCTGTTCTGAGCTATGTCACAGCCCGCACTGGCACCAGGGGGACAGCTGGACGAAATTCTCTGTACCCGACGTCCTGCAAAGTGTGACTGCGGCTTAGTGGGCAGCGAAGCCGATGGGCGAGGGATTAAACCTCTGACCCTGGTTGCATCAGCACCTTGCTCTAAGCAACTCAGATACACTTTGCAGCCTCCCCCACTTCGCCCGAGGCCTAGTGCATCGTCATACATAGAAAGACAGTTGTAGCTACGCGGATGGTTTTGAAATGAGGCACATCTTTTGTTTTCTCTCTTTCTTTTGCTTACGTGTTGCCCACCTGGAATTTATTTGCCAATGACCGTGCACCACATTGCAATTGCCTCAGGTTGGAAGCACAATGTGGGGGTGACTATATTCTCTTCCTGCAAGACTTGCCCCCCACCTCCCCCATGGGTGAACAGGTGAGACAAATATGAATGGGAAGGGTGTGGTGAAGAAGAGTATGAGGGTCTGAGTGGTTTTTGGTTCTGGGACAGCCAAACAATCCCAAGTTCAATTTCCATGGTAATGTTCAGGGACTTCCTTTCCCTTTCCCCCTTCCTTCTTTCCTTCCTTCCTTCCTTCCTTCCTTCCTTCCTTCCTTCCTTCCTTCCTTCCTTCCTTCCTTCCTTCCTTCCCTCCCTCCTTTTTTTCAGGGTCTTCTTTTGAAGCTCACTCTGTGTCTTGACAATAGCGGAGTCAGTCTTACCTCACTTGACTTCAGACAGTAGGCTGCTGGCAGGAGTGGTTTGCGAATTCTATCTCAGCATGTCTTTACCTGCATTGGGGCAAGGAGCTCGGGGTGCTGCAGGGATGACATCGTATGCTTCCTGCCCAACCTACTCACCCTCCAAGGCCAGACCCAGAGTTGCTTCCACCACAAAGCCTGTCCACATCATTCCAGCTCACTGAGATTGTTACCTATTTTAAATTCATAAATCTCATTGTCTGTACCTCTCACTTGCAAATAATTGCATATTATCTTGCCAAACCACTTGTCATGTTGTCTTTTCTATAATGTAATCCTTATGCTGGTACTTACATTTGATATGTTGATGCTTTGTTCCTCCAGATAGGTTGCAAGCTCCTTCTGAGCAAGGGTCAGACCTAGTGGTTCATTGTATAATAATGGTACCTTGCATTTCTCTGGCACTTTAGAGCTTATAAATCCCTTCCAAATCTATAACCTTATTTGAGCTTTGTAATAATCCTGTCAGTTTGGAAGACTCGGTGGTTTTTTTTGTTTGTTTTTAAAGAGTCTACTTATTTATTCATGACAGACAGAGAGAGAGAGAGAGAGAGAGAGAGAGAGAGAAAGGCAGAGACACAGGCAGAGGGAGAAGAAGGCTCCATGCAGGGAGCCAGATGTGGGACTCGATCCCAGGACTCCAAGATTACGTCCTGGGCCAAACACAGGTGGTAAACCACTGAGCTACCCAGGATCCCCAAGGAAGACCCGGTGTTATTAGTACCCCAATTTCTCAGACAGAGGATCCTGGAGTAGGAAGTAGTAAATATTTTGTGCAACATTACACCGTACCATGTTTTCTACAGAACAGGGACATCACGGATGCTCAGTAAATATCATTGATTTCTCTGTTCATTAAATCCAAGTTCAATTCCACAGGCAGCCTGATATTTTTAAGCAACGGGTTTTGTATTTTGGGGAGACAATTGGCTGTAAAAGCATCCTGAACTCACCAGCTTACTATGCAACCTTCTGCTTCACCCTAAGTGTTTGGAATGCATTTGGTGAATTAGGACAACACAGACACGATAAATCCGATTTTCAACATGTACTCTTCCTCCAAAGGAAGTTTCCAAGAATCACTTTGTTGCTTCGCTTCTCCTTTTCACTGCCGCCTGGAAAGACACAGGTGGGGGTAATGAAACAGTGGGTTTTTAAAATTCTCCTTTCCAGATGTCATGTATTTGGTTCTTGCAATATTAGTTGGCAACCATATTCGATTTTAGAAGTGTGAGGATTACTTGCAACCATATGACAGAACAGTGTTTCTTAGGGAACCAAACGCTGCAAGAGGCTTTGGTAGTAAAAGTAGCGCAACAAAAATGGAATTTGTAAAGAGGGATTTTATACCTCATACATTCCCAGGAGTCTGTCAGCCTGGGAAAAAACAAAGTGTGAGCACTTTCTAGAACTTTGGGCACCTTCTGCATGAGTCACAGAGCGAATCTGAGTGAGTGTTGAGTAAATTAGCTGCTCCCTCCTGCCCCGCTCCCCATCCCCCACAACCCTCCCTTTCTGTCCTCAGTGTATTTAGACGAAAGTAAAGTTTTCAATTTGTCGAAATTACCTGAAAAGTTGTAAGGATAAATGAGGTGTGAAGGCACTTTGAAAATGGAGAATTGCTTTGAAGAATCCAGACCCAGTCTAAACAGGACCCTCTGTACTTTATAATCCAAGAAGAAAGAAGACAATGACAATGATTAAAATGAAATTCGGAAGGAGGTATAAGAGAAGTGGGCTTCTAGGGCGTGGCCCCGGGTCAAAGGCAGCTGCGGTGCAGAAGGAAAGGCAAGGGAGTTAGAAGATTTGAACCCAAGTGTCACTTCTACGCGGTGTGATGGGGATGATTCATCAGATGTCTGTGAGTGTGTTTTCTTATCTGTGAAGTGGTGATAAAAATGCTTGTCTTATAGGGTGGCTGTGAAGAGCAAATGAGATAAACCACAGGGAAAAGCTTTGCAAATGCAAAGGTGCTATACAAGGTAAGGGATTACAGTTGTTCTTTAGAACAGTATCTTAACGCCTTTGACATGTGCATTTATGAAGAGTGTTGCGGCTTCTAAGGTCCTCATGGATGGTCCAGGCACCAAAATCTCTATGGTGATTAAGCGAAGACTCAGTTATGCCCATTAGTTACTCTTTTAGGAAGTGAATTGATGCCCTTTGAGAAAACATGCCCTTGGCTCTCCCCTCAACCCCCCTTGCTCTTTCTAGGAAGATCTCTTCTTGATCTCTTGAGCCCAGACATGCCCTGACTGACTTTCCTCCTGCCTCTATGCTCTTTCCAGCCTGGTGGTGGGGTAGGGAGGGTCTCCTTTTGTGGTCTGTTACAATCCTGTCCATTCTGGAAGGCTCCCTTTTGACTTCTGTAAAGACTTTTCCTGAGTTCTCCAGGAGAAATTACTTCTCCTTTCACAGTTGTTCTGAAGACCCTCATTTCCTTCTTAGTATAACATTTGCACCTATATTTCAGTGTGAATTTGCATAGATCTCCTCTGCTAGGATTGTGAGTCCTGCCAGGGGAGGGTACACGGTGTTATTTCACTTGGTGTCCCCACTGCCTGGCACAGGGAGACTGCCCAATACATATTTGCATTCCTCAAATGGTAGTGATTTGGAATCTCTGCAAGGTGCCTCATCTGGGCCAGACAATAGCCTTCAGTGTCCTGAATCAAGGATGTGGTAGGTATTCAGAAAATAATTGTTGGCTGATGATTTGGTTCCCATCAAAGAGATTCAGAAAGGGATTCTTAATTTGTAGTTTGTCACAATATTAAATCTGCCAAAACATTTGATTCCTCTGAGCTTGCTGGCTACTCCAGGTCTCTCAATACAAATACATCTTTAATTTTAGTTTTTTATATCTCTGGGTATTTTGTTTCTGATTTTAAAAGAGGCAGATGCCCAACTTGGCAGATTTGAAGCCCACAAAAAACTTAAGAAGATAATAATAATAATAATAATAATACAAAACTGAGATAATCTGTTCTGTTTTTATTGAGTATGGATTTTTTGAGATTAAATTTTAACGTATTATTTTATGACATAAAATAATACCAGAACATCAGAGGCATCTTCTGTGCCATTAAAAAGTCTAACAAAATATATTTTTAGTGACTACATAATGTTCCATCCTATGGATAGACCATAATTTACTAAACCATTACCTTGTATTGCTCATTTAAATTAGATATAATTTTCAATTATAAATGCTTCATACATAAATCTCTCTATTTAAAAAAATCTTTGCAACTTCACATTTTTCCTTAGAATATATTAACAGAGGAAAAATCATTTAAGACACAAACTTCTAAGCCTCTGGGTACATTTTCCAAATTTATTTCCAAAAAGACTGAAACAATTACATATATTTTCATTAATGAGTATTAGAGTGCTCAGTTCATTGTATTCATTCTATATTTTATTACTTCAACTTTTTCACTGGCTTTGATTTTTTCGAGGGTGTTTTGGATCAACCTTGTTTTAACACATGATACTTATTTAATGTTAATCATTTGTTTCTAGAAGGTTTTTCCAGTGAAATTATAGATGTCATCCTCTGAATTGATGATCTAGTGTCACTAATATAATCCTGATGAGTATGACATTAATTCTAAATAATATGAACCATAAAGTGTATGCACGTATGAGCTATTGTTGCGGTGGTTATTAGTAGTATTTCCCAAGAAACAATAGAATTTAGGCAACTGACACATCTAAGATGTCTACTGTAGCAATTTAGAAGGAAACAGTCTTCAGTAGACACAGTAATGTAAGGAAGTATATTAAAATTGAAGAATAAATCAAGCACTCATTAAAAATGAAAGAGAAGATTCAGGCCCATTGTGTAACTGTATTGGCAATGTTTTTGCCTGCAGTGAATTGGAGACTTAAACTAAAGGTATGTGTGTGTGTGTGTGTGTGTGTATGCACATATATACTATTATGTGTATCTGTATCCATTTATTATTATTATTACTTGAATTTCTTCTAAAACTTTTGTATCATCATTGTCTTTTCTTTTTCCAGGCTATAAGAGGACAAATGCTTTCAGAATTAATATGGACATCTTCATGGGAAAAAAAATCTTGAAACTAAAAAAGAAAATCACTGAATTTATATAATAAAACCCTTTGGAAGGGATCAAAACAGCAAAGTAGACTCATGGTAAAAAATGCAAAGTGATTAGAGATAGTATACTCTAACCCTTCTTTTTTATAGATGAAACTGAGGCCTGTTGGAGTTAAAATAATTCATCTAAAGAGAGATAGCAGGGCAGTGCCAGAAATGGGTCTCCTTGTTTCATGGGTAGTGCATACTCTACTAAACCACTCTGCCCGTCAACAAGTAACTTTATTAGCAGAGGGTATTGCACAGAACTTTTCTTTGTATTTGTCAGCTCAAAAACTTTTGCTGAGTGTGTGAAATGGGGTGTCCTTTATTCTATTATTTATGGAGATGTCACAGAGGATCCACGAAGGAAGTTCACAAAGGAAGCACCAAGACAATATACAGGGCAAGAATCTCCTCCATTGGTCCCCAAGATCCTGATGGTGTACCCTAAGAGACATTTTGTCACCTATAACTCTGTGTCATCATTTGAGACTAATCAGAGTGAAATCACTCTGAATCATTGAACTTTGTTATATTTAATACAACTAATACCTTACTGACTCTAAATGCATCCAGTTTGAATGTGATGAGTCAGGACTAGGATTTTGGATAAAAGGGTTATGGATTCACATGGACATTAGGCACTAGTGGGCTTGTCTCCAGGAAAATATCTGGACTGAATGGCCAAAAGGCTGAGACTTGGTCTCCTGGAGCAAAATAAGAAGAGAGTGAAAACAAACAGTTCTTATGCTTTAGCATTGAAGGTGGAGGGTACTTAACAAAAACAACATGAAGGCTTTTTGAGATGGTTTTTTGTTTGTTTTTATTTTTGTTTTGGCCTCAATAATCAACACTGATCAATTTCAACAGATTCTTGTTCAGTTTCGGTTACAAATATCTATGTCAAAATTTTCCTTGGTAAAGTTAAGTAGATAAAAGCAGACATGCCATATTTCTAGCCCTATTTCTGTTCCCTGGCTCTCTGATCCACTCCCCTGGTTTATCTGGATAAGTATATATCTCAAGTCTTCCTGGTGGAGACCTGGCCTTCGTTGATTTTCCATCCTAAAGGAAGAAGAGCAAAGAGGCCACAGAAAACCTTATATTTTCCTTTTTAATCTAATTCCTGAGTGCCATTTCCACTTCCATCTTCATTTTTAGGCTGACCAGTCAGAAGGCCATGTCCTCCTCGGCTGCCTCGATGTCCAGACACTGGAAGAATTACTCAAGACCTAACTTTCTTTTTATTGCACTTCTTAGGAGTACCAGGTAATACATCAACTGAGCAAGGACAGATACAGAAAAGCAATATTTACAATGAGTTATGATGTAAAAGAGATGACTTTCTATTATGTTTTATCAAAGGCAGCCACTAACAAGCATAATGTAATTCACAATGCTTAAGCAGGGCGGCTTTAATTGCAGCAGTCATTAAGTTCACAGGATCATTGAATGCATTAAGGGAGGGAGCCAGTGAGCTATCATGAATGAAATAAGGCCCCCCACTCACCCCACTTCACCTATGTAACTGGTTTGAACTTAGTCCGGGTCTCTGATGTGTCACAACCCTTGACTTCCTCTTCTCCTTCCTGTAGAAAGTCACCATGACTATTTCAGAGCAGCTCAAACACAGTAGCATTTAAGAGGAAAGACAGAGGTGTTGTCAAACTATATTTAAATTTACCAGTGGATTACATTTTTCCTATTACCTCTTACAGCATTTTAAAGTTTGAAGTCTACTCACATCTATTTTTGATAAGTTTATCATCTTCAGAAGTCTACATAAGAAGTACTAGCATCAAAAAGTTCCATCTCCCCAGTAATGACAGAAATGTAAATGGAGACCTATCAGATTAATAAAAACTAGAAATGAATGTTTTTTTTTATTGGTGGAACGTATATAGGGAAATAGGCACTTTCTTATATTGCTGTGGGACATTAAACATTAATACAAATTTCTGGAAAATGATTTGGTACTGTGTATCAAAACCCCCCAAAAAGGATTCATATATGTTGAACCAGAATTTCTGCATGTAGTAAATTATCATTAAAAATAATTAAGATTTGGCTATAAGGAGTAATGTAAACAGAAATTGGAAGTACTCTGAATATCTACACTAAGAGATTGGTTAAATAAAGTAACATAGGGATAACAAATGAATATTTTGCACTTATTTAAAGCAGTGTTTTAGAAGTCTATTTATTGTGAGGGAAAAGATGTTCGCAACATAAGGTAATGGAATGTGTACCACAAAACCTTATAAATGGCAAGGACCCATTTTTGTAAAAACACATTTTTAATGCATATCTACCTTTACATAGAAAAGAGTAGGGATTTATGTTCTGTTTTTTTTTTCTTTTCTCTTCAATTTCATCTTTCAACATTCATATCTTTTCACTCTATTGCTCTGACATATTGGGGTTATTTCAGGGTTTTTTATACAAATGCCCTTTCTCTCTTTTTCTCCTGGGACTTCTAGAATATTGTCCTCAACTTCTAGAACACTGTCTCTTCTGTCCTTCCTTCCCACAACCACCTCAAGCTCAGTTCAGGTCTCATGTTAAATATTTTCCACTCCAGAAATTCTTTCTTGATCTCTCAAATCTGAGTTGGGTTCCTTCAGTGTGCTCCTGTTCCATAGTATACCTTTTGCATCATTGTCAATACCTGTTTACTTGTTTGTATCATCCATTCTTCCTATGAGAACAGAGAGTGACCTAGATTCTTATCTGTGTGTGGTAGCTTCTTTTGAGGATGGCCACCATCAAGTCCTTCCTTCCCTGTAGCTGCATGCCACACCCCCATGTGAAGTGAAGTCAATTCCTTCCCTCACTTTGAATCCGGGTGGGCTTTGATGACTCACTATGATTAAGGAAACATGGTGAAAATGATGTTTGGAGACTTCTAAAGCTTCCACTTGGGTTTCTTGGAACACTTGCCATGGTTATGTTAGTCATTACATAAGGGATATGAGTACTGTGAGACAACCAATGTGTGAGAAATCCAAGGAAAGTGGAGGAGCCCCAGAGAATGAGACACCGGATGAGGGGGAAAGTGGGAGGGGGAGGGAGAGAGAAAGACAGAGAAACAGATGTAAAGACACTGAGAGAGAGAGAGAGAGAGAAAGAGAGAGAGAGAGAGAGAGAGAGAGAGACAGAGGGACAGAAAGCAGCCATGGAGCACTGAGGTTCTAGAGTTCTCCACTCTAGGGAATGAAGATACCATCTTGGAAGTAAACCCTCCTGCTCACCAGCCCAGCAAATGCCACATTCGTCCAGCTGATCCATTCCCAAATTCTTGACTCACAAAAATCATGAGCAAAAATCATATGGTTGTTTAAGCAACTAAATTTTGAGATAGGTTGTTACATAGTAATAGATAACTAACATCAGCCTGGCGTGTATCGAGCCTTTAATAAATATCTATTAAAGGAATGCATAATGGGAGATTTTACTTTCTTTTTTCCCCTTTTACCCCACCTTCTGATTTCTTTGTAATGCATATAAATAATAAACCACAAAATCTTTTCTTAATAAAACAATTTTCAGAAGACCTGAAAATGGCAAATGATGGCCAGTTGACCAGCAGATATCTCTGATTTGACCCAATTCTGTAGAAATGTCCTCAATTCTTTCTGGCAGAGTGGCTTCTCCACGACAGCCTCTGTCTCATGGAGCAATGAATAGTTATCTGAACAGGACAGGGTGAAATAGATCACAGTACTAGACTTCTGATCTCTGTTTCTAAAATTTCAAATGATCCCAGACGACTTCCTTCGGTTCATCTTAGCCTTCTCTGAGCTCATTATTCCCTGTTATTTAGGGAAGAAAGAAAAAAACATTATGTCTTCTTTTTCTTCTTACAGAATAGTCTTGGGTTCTTAAGGTTAAGAGTGTGGAAGACTCATTTTCCAGGGTCTTCCCAGGGACTCATTTTCATTCTAAATGAATTTCTATGAGTTGGAAGGAAGATGCCTACTGGCTCATTATGACGTGGCAAGGGGTGGGGGCATTGTACTAACATCCTTCACATGACCATTTCTTTCCAGTCTGGGCCACGCCTAAGTTTTACTTATGAAGCCTGGGAGGGCCATTACTGTCGGTGGCATTTCTAAACCAGTTGAAGCATCTGTGTCTGGAATGAATTAGGTGTCCTAGATGGATGGAGTGAAATGTTCTTTAGTGACAAGTGGAGGATTAACGAGATGATCTGTGCTAACACTTTTAGCTCAAGAATTCTGTGGCATTCTAAGGGTTTCCTCTTGGAGAGCTGAGTGCATGGAGGATCATTCCAAACCCTATCATTTTTTATCCCATTTCTCCATAGGTATGTCCCTACACTTGAGATTTTCCTTGGAGACCAAAGTAAAATAAATGGCAAATAAGTGAATTCACCAATGGGTAAATTAATTAGATACCTAGATTAATTTTTTTATTGTGGTGAAATATGCATAAGATTTAACATTTTAGCCATTTTGAAGTGTACAATATGGTGGCATTAAGTACATTCACAATGTTATATATCTATGACCAGTATCTTATTTCCAGAACTTTTTCATCATCCCCACACCTTGATTTTTTTAGACATCTTCTAACTATTCAAAGGTGACTTTTTTTTTCTTATTTCTAGATTCTAAATGTTTGATGTGGCCAAGCAACTGACCTTGAGAAAAATGTCTTAGTTTCAAAATCCTCCACGGACGAAATCTTTCAGAAACATGTTCATCAGAGTAGTAACATGGAGACGGACTTAGTGTTGTGGTCACGTCAGTGGTTTTAAATCCTCTGAGAAGGGTTAACATCTAAAAGCCTAGTAGCTGCAGTTGGTGAATCATTCAGATCATTTCAGGTCTGGGGGTGAGGATTGCTCTCTGCTCAGTGCCATTCTTCTGCTTTCCCCCTGCTAATAGACTCTGCTCCCCTGGCCACAGGGGCGATCATGTTGATTGTGTGGTCCATCCTGGGCTATTCTTGGTACCTCACTTCCAGACCACAGTGACTGGTCCAAGGGATGGGCATAAGATCCAAACTATGTTCAGAATTTTTATCTGGGGATTTTCCCAATTTCAGTTGGAGAAGAGGGCCTATATTTACACCTCTGGTTTTGGAGCACTGCGACACAAATATGGAGTAGTGGCAGCCATATATCCCACCCTGTTCAGTAAGATAGTTTGAGAGAAAAAAATTAGCACTTGGAGAGAAACAGAGATAGACTTTTTAGAACATTTGATCCTTGGTTTAGTTGTCCCTAAGGCCATGTCCAACTTTTGCCCCTTTTACTGTTGAATTATTACTAATCTCCCTGTTTTGCTTAAATTATTTCAAGTTGTGTTTCTGTCCCTTGCAACTACAACTTCTGATCAAAATAGTAGGATTTAGAATTGTGGACAAACTACCTATCTTGATCAATAATATAGATGCCAGCCAGTGTTGGTACCCTGGGGGAAAAACATATGGATAATGTTTCCTATGTCCATCCATCCACATGTCCAACCATCTTTCCATCCAGCTCCAGTCTCATAGATATCACATATATGTGAATAAAAAGCAACACTTTAAATTTCTTTTTTTTTAAGATTTTATTTATTTATTCGTGACACACACACACACACACACACACACACACACAGATACAGGCAGAAAGAGAAGCAGGCTTCATGAAGGGAGCCCGATGTGGGACTCGATCCCAGGACTCCAGGATCATGCCCTGGGCCAAAAGCAGGCACTAAACCACTGAGCCACCCAGGGATCCCCCAACACTTTAAATTTCTATAATGTATTCCATCTTGTGAAATCCTCCTCATTGGCCAAAATTAGTAGCATCAATTGCAGGGAACAGAAGGCACTACATCCATTTAATCAGTAGGGGATCTAATACAAGGAATTAGGTACTTCCAGAATTGTTGGGTATGCTGGAGGAGCTCAAGCTCTAGGGTGGGCCTCTCGGAACAATACTGTGGAATTGGTTGGCCCAGGGAACTTCTGCTTCTGCCACGATCAAAGAAGAATCAGGAGGTTACCACTGGAACTACTGACTTTAAAACTGAAATCAGTAAGCCATTTCAGATGTCTTCACAACTGTCTTTATCTCTCATAAATCTGGTGATAGGAAACTTCATTTTACTGCAGAAAAGTCCCCAAGTCTCCACAGCTGTACTTTTCAGTGGCAATAGCAGAATGTAGGGAAATGGACTTCACCTCACCTCTACCTTATAAACCCTGTGGTTGTATCTAAATGCATATCATGTTAATTGGGTAAAAGAAACCGTGTTTAGGACAGAGGTGGGGGTAAGCTTGCTCTCCTTGCTGGTTAAAGTCCACCTTTGCATTAATTTGGGGTAGCCCAAATGATGTATTTGGGGGTCATAGACAGGACAATGAAAAAACCAAAAACTATTATGTCAGGAGTAACTGAAGGATCTGGGGATATGTTGCTGGGAGAGAGAAAACTCGAGAAGGCGCTGTTTTCTTTTGCTAGACATTTGATAGGCTAACTTCTTTATGGTCCTTAAAGGTAGGATGAAAGCTATAGGAGATACAAATTAATGGACATTACAAAGAAGTTCCCACTTGTCAGAGCTATGGAATGATTGGGCTGTTCTGGAGTTTTCTGACTTTAGTTGTACCCAGTCATTATTTACGTGGTGGAAAATTTTATGTTTAGATCCTGACACTTGAATATGAATTCATTATGAAGTTGGTTAATTTTGGCAAAGCTTTTTTCTTTCCTCAATTTTCCAGGGTAACTGTATCTATATTACTGCTGGGTTTAGAGAGAAATGGGGTTGAACACACCTTCTCTTTCAGGATCCAAACTAAGATCTTATGGAGGCGGGTGGCTAGGGGAACTCAGGAGATAGTCAGAACACTGTTGAAATAACACCATCAGGGGTTAGAGAGGAATAAGAAACAGCAGCATCTCCCACAAAAGATTTCAGGAATATATCCGATGGGCCATTTGGGCAGAACTGGGGTTTGACTGAGGAGTGTAATGGGATTTGGTATAAATAGTAATAGTTACTGGATATTGATCATATTGTGTGTGTGTGTGTGTGTGTGTGTGATATTTATCACTGAATACTCACAACACCTTTTTTTTGAGAGCTCCTTGATTTACACGTGAGGCAAATGAAGCCTAGAAAGGCTAAGAGACTTGTCCAAGGCAACAGTCACAAAGGAGCAGAGCCAGAATTTGGCCCCTGGAGCTCATGCTTATGCGCTCCATGACATCATGTTCTATGTCCAAATTGGGAAAGAATAAAAATCCAGCTGATAAGCCACGGCTGAGCCTAGGCTGTTAACAATCTGATCTACACAGCCAAGCCAAGAGGGTAAGGAAAGACAAATCCAAGTATTACATGGGCAAGGAGCCATCCATTTTTCCTTCCATAATCGGGATAACATAGTCAAAGCTAGGGAATGCTATTTTTGAGACATCTTTAATAACTGATTTCAGCTCCATTTATTCTAGTTACAGTTTTTCATCCATAAAATAGAAATAAAAGTAATTGCCTCAAAAGGTTCATCTGAGGATTCATTAATGTATATAAAAGTGCTTGCCTGGAGTGGAGTTGCTAAATCAAAGGGAGTTGACCGAGTTTCCAAACCAGCAGTTGTTTTGCCTTTAAGGAGATGGTTTCTGTCTTAGACCATCCAGTTGGTTAGAGAAACAATGGGAAAAGAGATATTTTTGAATTCTGGGCAGGCCTTTATTAAAAAAAAGAAAAAAAAAAGGGAATTTCACCTGTGAATACTATTTGAATCAACTCATAGATATCCCAACAGGCAGGGGAAATATGGAGTTCAGCTTGTGTTCAGGGAGTCCAATTTATGTTTGGGTTAAAACACCTTGGTATAATGCCAAGTGATATATTTTTCTGTACGGTCACTGTTTTCATAAAAGAGCAGACAGCTGCTTATGTGATATGATCTGAAAGATACCGAAAGGCCATCTGTCCTTAAATCTTTCCTCTTCCCCTCAGACGTAGAATCTGAAATTCCATTTTGAGAAATCTGCCCTTGGGTTAAAGCAGTGATTCTCAAACTTTGGTATGTATCAGTATCACCTGAAGATCTTATTAGAATTCTGACCCTGGGACCCTGGGGTTGGGGCTCAGGCAACTGTACATTTGACTAGAGAGTCTAATGCCCAGCAAAGTTTGAGAAACACCAGATAAAGGCATTGAATCTACAGAAATCTCCTATTAAATTCCAGGTTTTCACTCAGGGAGGTTGCCATGGTTCTCAAATTATAACCTCTACCTCATTATTCTACTAAAACTGGTCTTGCCAATATCATCAGTAAGCTCTTTGTTGTCAACCGTAACGGATTCTTTTTGGTCTTCATAAATTATGGTACGTCTCCTCAGCATTTGATGGTGTTGACTATTCCTCCTGTCTCCATCTCTGAGAGATACCAACCTCTCCTGGCTTTATGCCTTACCTCCTTGACTCTGCGGTCTACACTGCTGGCTTCTTCTCAGTTCAACTCCAAATATGGAAGTTCTTTAGGGCTTATAGCCAAGATCTCTGCTCTTCTCTGTATACTCTTTTCCTGGACTTAAATGCATAATGGCCAACAATTTCTAAATTTTTACCTCTTACCTAGTCCTCTCTCCCCAGCTTCAGTTTTGTCCCACTGACCATCTACTTAATAGATCCACTTGAAACACTCATCATAATCTCAAACTCAACATGTTGAAAGCAATTCCTAGACCCCCTCCACCTCATCTGTCTCCAATCTACATTTCTCAAGAAATGGTACCACCGGTACCAGTGTCCACCCAGTTCCTCAAATTGGAACCGAGAAGTCATGCTAATAACTTCTGCTTCTCTCCCATCTCCCACATCTGCTCCATCAGCAAGTCATGTCAGTGTCCTCCTAAATGGTTCCTGAATCTTTCCATCTCCCTGTTGACCCTGATCACTATCCAGCAAGTCCTTTTCCCCCAGAATCCTGTCTGGATCTCTACTTCATCTCTTGTGCCTTTTACATCATTCTCAAGGAAGCAGAACATTCTTTTAGATAACTCCAAACATAAACCTGATACTTTTCCCCCTTAAACTATTCAGTGGTGTCCCACTGCATTGGAATAAAATTTATTCCTTACCTGGTTCTGCAAGGCACCCATTGGTTTCTTCCTCATCTTGGTCTATAAGGCTGTTTATCTTCTGATTCACTACATTGCTGACAGTACTGTTGACCCTGATCACTATCCAGCAAGTCCTTTTCCCCCAGAATCCTGTCTGGATCTCTACTTCATCTCTTGTGCCTTTTACATCATTCTCAAGGAAGCAGAACATTCTTTTAGATAACTCCAAACATAAACCTGATACTTTCCCCCCTTAAACTATTCAGTGGTGTCCCACTGCATTGGAATAAAATTTATTCCTTACCTGGTTCTGCAAGGCACCCATTGGTTTCTTCCTCATCTTGGTCTATAAGGCTGTTTATCTTCTGATTCACTACATTGCTGACAGTATTAAAGTCATACAGGCTTTCTTTAAGTTCCTCAAATACTCCAAATTATTTTCCTCCTCAGGGCCTTTGCATATACTGATCCTTTTGCCTGGAATGGTCTTCACCTCCATGACTGGCTACCTCTCACTTTTCAGAGCTCAGTGTAAATTTCGCCTTCTGTAATTATTCTCTCTGTTATTCTCCATTTATTTGTCACAGTGCTTTGAATTTTGTAATTGCTTATTCATTCATTCGTTTGTTTGTCATCAATCTCCCTCTCTAGAATATAATTCCATGAATTTAGGAACCATGTGCACATATCTGGCCTCTAAAAGAATATCTGGCATATATTACTTGCTCAATGAAATAAGGGGGTCTTTGGGTGGCCCAGTTGGTTGGGCATCTGACTCTTGGTTTCAGCTCAGGTCGTGATATCAGGGTTGTGGGACTGAACCACATGTTGGGCTCTGCACTCAGCATGGAATCTGCTTGGGATTCTTTCTCTCTCTCCCTTTGCTCCTCTTTCTTGTGCTCTCTCCCCAAAATAAATAAATAAATCTTTCTAAAAAATCTGCTAAATAAAATAAGGAAACAATCACAAAAATGTTAAGAGGAAATATAGCAGAATAGTTTAATTTTCTGGAGGCTTGAAAAGTTTTTCTAAGCATGGCATGAAACTTATAAACCATAAAGATAAAGATCGACCAGTTTGACTACATTAAGCATTTCACATTTCTGTATACATAATCGAAAGATAGAAAATGAGCCAGGAAAAATCTTTGCAAAGTAGTCAAAGGAATTCTTCAAATAAGTAAGAAAAAAGAAGTAAATCAATAAACAAGCAGAAGGTACAACTTCTAGAAGAAAAATGGCAAGCTTTGCACAAGTGGCAGTATCATAGCCAACGAGGTTTATCTGAGGTGCGATTATTGCTAATTGAAAAATAGCAATTAGCTAGTAAAAATATTATTAGAAATATTCTCAAATTCACTTTTTAAAACATCAGATTTTTATATTGTTGAATAATCAAGAATTAAAAAGATTTACAAATGCTCTCAGGTCAGGTATGAGTGGAAGGCAGTTGGGTTTCATACAGTAATGTCATGCACTAATGGTTAGCTTTCTTATGTGCATTGTAATTTAGTGTAACATTTTTATCGAACGATTTGGCCATTTTTATTGAAACTTAAAATGTGTCTTATGGGACTCCTGGGTGGCTCAGTGGTTAAGCATCTGCCTTTGGCTCAGGTCATGATGCTGGGGTCCTGGAATCTAGTGCCTCACTGGGTTCACCTCAGGGAGCCAGCTTCTCCCTCTGCCTATGTCTCTGCCTCTCTCTCTGTGTGTCTCATGAATAAATAAATAAAATCTTTAAAATGTGCCTTACCTTTAATGCAATGCTGTTTTGAATTAGAAAATTTAGGTACTCACCTAAAATAATACTTTCACAATATACAGTGTATATTTATGGATATTTATGGATATATGCTAATATGTATTGATAGTCATATATAATGTAGATTCATATATCTCATATACCTTTAGTTTGGCTTTTTTAAGATAAAAAATGGACAGCCATTTGACTACACAATCAAATAATAATACATTCGTACAAAGAAATACTATGCAGCTGTTAAAAAGAAGAATGGTCTAGATTTATATATTCTATTTGGGAAAGATATATTCTTTGATGCGTTAAACTGAACAGATTTAACTGAATGGCATGTGTAGTAAGATTCCCCCCCCCCTTTTTTTTTTAAAGACACAAGTATTTATAAACTGCATAAATACGTCCAGGCATGCATGGAAAAAAAAGAAAATGACTGTACATCTTAACCATGACTATATTTGGGAAATTGGATATGGAAAACTTTCCCTTTTTACATTGTACATTTATGTTTCATACGTTTCTGAATTGTTTGAATTTTTTTAACCACAAATGTGTATTGTTCTGTAATTAGAGAGAGAGAGAGAGAGAGAGAAGGAGGGGGGAGGAAGGGAGAGGGTAGGAGAAGGAGGGAGAGGAAGGAGACAAATGGTCACTGTCCGCTGCATTTTGCCATCATAGCTGGAGCCGCCGCACTGGCCGCCTGGAGGGTCAGAGCCCTGGGTCCAGGGTTCAGGGGCTCGGCCTTTCCCCTCTCGCTCTCTACCCCAAGGAGGAGAGGCACTTTGGCATCCCGTCTTTTTGTAAGGATTCAGTGGGCCGAAGGTAGTGGGAGGCCTCTATCGGCCATAAAGCTCTTTGAAACACACGAGATGCTGAGAATCCAAGTCCACTTCCAGCGCGGGCAGGGCGGGCAGGGCGGGCAGGGCGGGCGCTCCCACCCACCGCGCGCGCTCCGCGGGGACCCGCAGCCGCCTGCACCCCGCGGCCCTGCGCCGCCCCCCTCGCCGGGGCCTGCCCCTCCCGCTCCATCCCTTCCCCCGGCCCCGGCCCCGGCCCCGGCCCCGGCCCAGCCGCTTCCCAGCAGAGCTTGGCTGTTCCTTGAACTTTGAGCGCTGGTTCGATTTCCTCCAGTGGTACCACATGGGGCTGTGCAAACAGAGCACGTGGTCGGGCCAGACAAAGGAACGTGTGTGCTGCGAACCATCCCCCTATCACGGGAGCGCAGGCCCGGCCAGGAGCGGCCCGGCGGGCGCGCGGGGGCTCTTCCCTGCGGCCGCAGCGGCCGGGGCGGGGGGCTCTCCGGAAGCGGCGCGGCGGGGAGGGGCAGGGGAGGGGGCGGGGGGAGGAGGGGAGGGATGGGGGAGGCCCCCGCGCTCCCGCCCGCCCCGCACCGCGCCCCGCAGCCAGCGCCGCGGGCCGCGCTCCCTTCCAGCTGCTCCGGTTGCATTTCACCTCCGAGGACGGGCTGCTGGGGCCCCGGGGGCGGGGGGGGGGGTTCAAAGCTCGCTCTCCCGGGACGCGGGCGGGGGGCGGGGGCCGGCCCTGCGTACAGCTGTCAAAACGTCTAGGGCGGGAGGCGCAGGCACATCTGCAGCGGCGCGTCTCCGGCTGGGGGGCACGCGGGGAGCGCCTCCAACCTATCAGGGTAATGGCGAGCGGTAATTGCATTAGGATTAGTTATCTCGTGCGCTCCGCTCATTAGCCCGCAGGATGGCTCGCATCCAGCGCGAGGGTGGCACGCGGGGAGCGGGAGGATGTGCGCAGAGCAGGTCGCGGTAATGAAGGCCCGGCTCTCCCGGAGTTCGCTTCCCCCCGCCGCCGCCCCGCCCGGGCCCCCTCCTCGCCGCCGCCGCCTCCTCCTCCTCCTCCTCCTCCTTCTCCGTCTTCCTCTAAACCTCATTTCCTGACTTTTTCCTGAAGGTCTTATGAAATGCGCAATTTAGGAAGATTGCCGTGAAAACAAATCTAGTCTGGCTGGAGGGGGGGGCTGGGGCGCGGGGGCGCGGGGCTGGGTCGCGGAGCCCACCGGAGGGGCGAGAGCGGTGGCCTTTCTCTGACGCCGAGGCCGCGGCTCGGGGTGCCTCGGTGGTTTTTCCTGGCAGGGATGCCCCCCACCCCGACCCCCCACCCCCACCCCGACAAGGCGTCACTGCCCTCCCTGCGCGATGGGTCAAAGGGAGAGGTGACCATTCCCAGGGATCTGGGTCCCGGGGAGCCGGGGGGGGGGGGCTTGGCCTGATGGACACGGGACACAAGACATCCTTGTTTGAGGTCTGCCCTGGGAACAGGGACCCAGTCCTTACCCGCCTCACCGCCCGAGCACACTGGCATACCTCCCGAGGGTGCTCAAAACTGCGTGATGGCTAATAATAGCCATTTTCTAAAAAGTCAAGGGAATCATCCTCAACCTCCCTCAATGATGACACCACACTTGACTGGCAGGGAGGCCCACTTCCTTGCAATGTGACCAACCGCACAGGTGACCTCACTTTTCCAAATGCGTTCTTCTCATCTGCAAAACAGGATTCATAATTTACCCACAGGCTGATTCACACAAGCGCACATCACCCCAAACAGAACTTCACGCGTAGTAGGTGCTCAAGAGATGTTAATGTTAGTTCCTCCTCATGTCTTGGTTTATTCAGCCCTAAGATGGGGATTTAAAAAAAAAAAAAACAACACACAAACCCTCTTTGATGTCTCAGGAGGAGGTAATTAATGTTCTCTTAACCCATCTGAAAGGGCCAATAGAGTACAAAGTTGTTTTATAATTAAGAAATGTATCAAACCCTGTGCAGGACTAATTGCTGTGCAAATTTGATTGAGGCCTGTGAGGACAAGATTGCCTTTAATGGGTTGTAGCGGAGGGGGACTATTTAATATTCTTCGGGGAAGTTCCAATGCGCAAGTCTGAGCACCGAGATTGCGTCACCAACCATTAGGAGCACTACTCAATGGTTTAGAGTGAATACACCAGGGCTTTGCTTAAATAATTATTTTGAAACTGGAAGGTTTATTGAGAGTTCAGGGTTCAGATTTAGAAATGTCAGAAATAGAGTTTTATTTGTTTCCATTGCACATAATGAATTGCCCTTTAAATAATGAAGCAATGAAAATGCCAAGTACCACATACTCCAATGGATTGCCAAATGTTGAATTAGGCCCCTGTGAGACTAAGGCTTCAAAGCCACATACATTAGAGAATTGGGACATTTACAATTTCTACAGAAATCATTGATCCAGAGGGAACCCGGTGAGAGCACACCCCTCACCAAATCTGCGGTCTAAACTTTTCAACTTCTACTTTAGTATCGGGGGAATATGTGGCGATCTTTGTCGTTGGGCACCTGGAACAATATTTTGCAGAGGTGGCCAACCAAGAGAAGTTACTAGGACGGCCTGTGTGTGTGTTGCATTTATTTGCATGGAGCAAAAATATTCTCCCCTTGACAGTAAGACCATGTGTACGTATTCACGTTGGGGCCAGTGGAAATGAGGGGTGTGATGGGCTCCCTTCCTTGTGGCCTGAGGTCACTGGTTCTGCTTCTTACAGAGAATCCAAAGGCTTGGAATGGCTTACCCTTGCAGACACATTCTTCTCTGACGCCCACAGGGCCTCAAAATACATCTTTTTCCTTATACCCCAATTCTCTGTCTCTTCTTCATCCTCTCCGGATAAGAGATTTCTCTTTTGGTCTCTCAGGCTACTTCATCTACATTTTTCCTGGACTTCATTACTTTCTGCCTCCATCTGGGGTTTGGTCCCTTAATTATCATTTCTCTCCTAAGTATATGTTGTATTTCTTTTTTCACTGGAACTTACTTGGTTTACTTCTGCTGTTAACCACAATCCAGTCTTCTAGATGTTGCAAATACATACTCATTTGAATTCTTTTTTTAAAAAAAAAAAGATTTTATTTATTTCTTTATTCATGATGCAATCACACAGAGAAAGGCAGAGACATAGGCAGAGCCCCATGGGGAACCTGATATGGGACTCGATCCTGGGACCCCAGGATCACAACCTGAGCCAAAGGCTCAACCACTAAGCCACCCAGGCACCCCAAATTTGTTCTTTTTCTGATATCTTTTCCAGGTTTCCCTTTCCTTTTACTGCTTGGCTTATTTGTCTACATTTACTGTCTCCACTGGTCCCTTGACCCCCTGACATCTGACTTTGCCTTCTTTTAGTCTGTGGATTGCAACTGCCAGAGGTCCATTCTCACCCCACCCTCCTATGTTTATCAATCTCTCCTAAAGACCCTCCAGGTGTATATCAGGTAGCACTTTTCAAAGTCTTTGTAAATTTCTCTGATTTTTTCCCCCTCATCCGTGTCCTCTCTGCCACCCGTCCTCTCCTTTCTCCCAAACTATACACATGCCTTAAAAACAAGAGCTGATGTTTATTGAGCACTTACTGTGCATTTGGATGCTCCAATCGACCCTGTAAACAAGGCACATCGATTATCTCATTTTCAGAGGAAGAGCCAAGACTAAGGTAGTTGGTAGGTGTCAAATCCTGGTCTGCTCTGTCTGATTGAGTCTAAGCTTTTAGTCCAGCGGCTCTAACGCTCCAGGTTTCAGGTCTCCGCTATCAACCCCTGCAAACTTTGCCAAGTCTGCATATCTCGCCGGATGGCAAACACAAAGGTACTGCACTGATTAGCTGACCACCCTCTCCTCCTTCCAGACGGCGACAGAACCATTTTTCCCAGAACCAAGGCTTGACCCCTCCAACCCTTTTCTCCTTCCCTGGCTCACCTTGCTCAGCCCTTTATGCTATTAGACTCTAGGTTTCAGCATACTTCTTCTATAATGACTCTTGAATATTTAAAAAATTCTGTCCTCCCTATTGTTCCCTTAACAGGGACATTTAAAGTGTCTCGTGTTAGAACTGACACCGTATCCTAATATTCTCTTACTTGCTATCCTGGCTGTTGGTTCGCACCTAACTTGTCCTGTTCATCATGGCCAGAATAGTCTTCTTAGAACCTTTCTTTCATGTTCACTAAGTTTTCCTTTAAGAATTCTAATGACTAGAGATGCCTGGGTGGCTCAGTGGTTGAGCATCTGCCTTTGGCTCAGGTCATGACCCTGGGGCCCCGGGATTGAGTCCCACATCGGGCTCCCTACAGGGAGCCTGCTTCTCCCTCTGCCTATGTCTCTGCCTTTCTCTGTGTCTCTCATGAATAAATGAAGTCTTAAAAAAAAAAAAAGAATTCTAATGACTTCTCTTTACTTGTAATAAATTGATACCCCTTAACTTGTTACTCAAATTCTCTATGTCCAGGTCCCCCAACTTTTCATTCTATTATCACCTCCATATTTCTAAATAGCCCCTTAGCTCTGTCTTGATTAGTTAATTACTTGATTAGTCAGTATCCTGCCTTTTGCTGAAAAGGTCTTAAGACCCCTGTTGCAACCTCGTCCTCATGAGCCCAGGGCAATGGCATTACCGTGTAGTTTGCAAGTCCAGGAGCCATGGACCTGGATTCCAAGTCCAGCTCTGCATCTGTTAGGTGGGAGAGCTCGAGCAAGTCCCTCAGTTCCTCCCTGACTTCCTTCCCATATCCGCAAACTGAGATGTCCTGAAGGTTAACCAGGGAAATAGATGCTCTTATATCCATTGGTGACACAACGAAGCTATTCAACAAGTAGTAGCTCTAATTCGTCCTTTTAATTTCCCCCATATTCCTGGTGAATTTCTGATTCTGTGCCTTTGGTGATGACTCCTTCCTTGCAGAATTTCTCTCTTCCTTGTCCACACTGATTAAAATACTCCCAGTTCTTCCATGTACATTCACCCCACTGCTTCGGTGAAGCTTCCCCTCCCCCATCCCCACCCTGGCTCCCCTGTGAGGGGTTTTTCCTCTAATTTTGGCACTTAGAACAGGTACCATGCAAGTCCTCCCTCGATTGTATACTGTCTTGGGGCATCCTTTACTTGCTCCAGGTCTTCATCCACACTGAGCCAACCACCTTAGGGTGTCAGTGAGAGCTCCAAGTGCCCCACATGGAGGAAATGTTAAATGGATAGAACAATGGAGTCGAGGGGGAGGGAAGTAACTATATTCAACAGGAAAAGTCAGGGAGGGTGTCGGACATCCCCCTTCCTTCCTTCCTTCCTTTCCTTTCTTGGACAAAATAAGTCATGTGTTTTCACTGTTACTTCCAACAAGCAGAATCAAAGGATGTGATCAAAACGTAACTCAATTTTGTTTCACACTGCCAGTTCAAACTTTATCCAGTTCGATCGTTTTTCTGCCTCTGGTATGGGTGGGTCTGACTATTAAAAAACTTTTTAGGGCAGCCCGGGTGGCTCAGCGGTTTAGCGCTGCCTTCAGTCGAGGGATCCTGGAGTCCCGGGATCGAGTCCCACGTCGGGCTCCCTGCATGGAGCCTGTTTCTCTCTCTCCCTGTGTCTATGCCCCTCTCTCTCTCTCTGTCTCTCATTAGTAAATAAATAAAATCTTTAAAAAGGACCCTTTTTATAGGGGTACCTGGGTGGCTCAGGGGTTGAGCGTCTGCCTTAGGCTCAGGTCTTGATCCCCGGGTCCTGGGTCCTGGGATCAAGTCCCACATTAGGCTCCCTGCTGGGAGCCTGCTTTTCTCTCTGCCTATGTCTTTGCCTCTCTCTCTGTTGTTTCTCATGAATAAATAAACAAAATCTTAAAAAAAACTATTTATCAAGATATAATTTACATAGAATGTTATGCACATCTTTTCAGTTTGATTAGTTCAATAATTCTGTACACCTGTGAAACCACCTCATCCACACAAGGTATAGGACATTTCCATTTCCCCAGAAAGTATCTTTATTCTTCTTCCCAGATGTTTGCTTCCCACCACCTCTAACCCCATCCTGCTTCCAGACACATCCCTGGCAGTAATTTATCTCCTAATAGGTTAATTTTCTCTGTTCCAAACTTCCTGTGAATGGAAATATGCAATATGTACTCTTCTGTGTCTGGCTTCTTTAGCTCCACAAAATGATTTTGAGATCCATCCAGGTGGTTGCCTATATCAGCATTTTATGTATTCCTTTCTATTTCGTATTGCATTGTATTATTGTGTAGCTCTGTTTTAGTTCACAGAAATATTCCATCGTGTGAATATACACCAATCTGTTTATCCATTCAACTGGTAATTGATGCTTGGGTTGTTTCTAGATTTTCACTATTATGAGTAAGACTGCTATTAATAGTTTTGTGCAAGGCTTTTTGTGGACAGGTGTTTTATTTATTTTGGGTGAATACCAGGAGTAGAACGGCTGGCTCATAGAGTAGATTAATGTATGATGAAAAATATTCCGTTGGGAGGTGGGTCCATAGAGCAAGAGAACTCTACGGCCAAAATAGATTCACTTCATCAGGTGCTCCATGTGGGTTTTAGTTTTCTGTGAGGTTTTTTTTTTTTTTTCTTTTTGAACTCTGTTGCAAGCTGAATCCTCATGTTGCCAGCCATTTATCTACTTTTATTAAATATTTACAGAGAATCTCCTCAGGATCTGGGTGATTTATGAACTTGGAAATGTTTCTTATAGAGTGGCCTTTGACTTATTTATGCAGGGTTTTTTTTTAAGGGGTTAAAATGCAGTAGAGGCATCACTACACTTCTTAAGACCTCTGTGGGCCAAAGACAGATCAAAGATGCCCACTTTACGGTTAGAGAAGTTGAGGTACTCAGTGGCAGCAGGGAGAGCCATAATTCTTCTGCAGAACAGACACATCTAAAGTGTCCTGATTGAGTCTGCACCACCAGACTGAGATGTTCACTACAAGACAAGTGAGCACCTGGCATGACAGGCCATAAGGTCCCATTGTGTGTGTGTGTGTGTGTGCACACACACCACAGTTTTCTTGCTGAATCATATCACTCCTCTCCTATATCATAAAACTAACACTCCATTCCCTCTGGGGTACTTTCACCCTGGTACTATCACTTAGTAACTCCTTTGAGATATATTCCAGTTGCAGGATATTTGGGGGAAAAATACTACAGCCAAGTTCCACAGCATCCCTGCTATGATCTCACTGGTTTTTGTAAACAAAGCAGAATTTGATCTCTGTATTTAGATGAGAGATCTTTCAGGAAATCAGCCAAAGTGTTGGGAGAGGTGGGTTGGCGATTCACTGGTGGGGCAGAGAATGACATCAGGCCATGTGATGGCTCATTTTGTGTGTCAACTTGACCTGGCTACAGGATGCCCACATAGTTGGTCAAACATTATTCTGAGTGTCCGTGAGGTTTCTGGATGAGTTTAACTGGGATCAGTAGATTGAGTAAACCAGATTGCCTAATGTGGGTGGGCCTCGGGCAATCAGGTGAAGGCCTGGATAGAACAAAAAAGGACGACCCTCTCATGAGTTAGAGGAAACTCCTGCCTGACTGCCTTGAACTGAGTTATAGGTCTTTTCCTCCTCTGGACTTGAATGTGAACTAACACAGTGGCTCTTCTTGGGTCTTGAGCCTGCTGGCTTTTGGACTGACACTACATTAACTCTTCTGGATCTCCAGCTTGCAACTGTGTATCTTGGGACATCTCAGCCTCCATTATGTGAGCCAATTCCTTATTATATTTATGTATATTTTAATATATAGTATATGTAAAAAATAACTATACATATTAATAATATATATTACATATAAAATATAAACAGAACCAGTAGGAGATATATCTCCACCTTATATATAGGAAGCCATTGTAGGATTAGGAGTTTCTAAAGTTGAATAATTTTCATGATGAAAATTTGGGACATAGGATCTCTTCCACTGAATAAGGCTTATCTTTCTTTGAAATTATTCATGCTCAGAAAGATTTTCAAAACTTCCATTAACCATACCTGGCTATTAAAAAGTGGTTGTCTCTGAGTGGTGGTGATACACATGATTGTTATTTTCTGTATATATATTTTCCAGATTTCCTAAAATTACTCTAGATTATTTTTTTAAAAATTAAACTTTTAATCTTGAGATAGTTACAGATTCAAATGCAGTTGTAAGAGATAGCATAGAGTGATACCATGTACCCTTGGTCCATTTTTCTCCAATGGTAACATCATACAAAGCTATAGCACAATATCACAACCAGGGTATCGATATTGATTCCGTCAAGAGTCCATCGTCCCAAGAATCTCTCATGCTATCCTTTTAGAGCCCTACTCACTTCCCTGGAGCTTCAACCACCCCTTATCCTCTGACAACCACCAACCTCTTCTCCATATCTGTAATTTTGCCATATTAGGCATGGAATCATACAGCATGCAATGCTCTGGGGATTCACCTATGTTGTTGTATATTGACAATTCATTTCTTTTTCATTGCAGGGTAGTTTTCCATACTGTGGATGTACCACAGGCTATTTAACCATTCACCTGTAGAAGGATATCTGGGTTGTTCCCATTTTTTTCACTATTACGAATACATAAAACTGCAATAAACATTTGTGCCCAGGTTTTTGTGTGAATGTAAGTTTTAATTTCTCTGGGATAAATGCCCAGAATTGCATTTTTTGGGCCCTATGGTAGTTGTGTGTTTGGTTGTAAAAGAAACTACCAAGCTCTTTCCCAGAGTGGCTGTACCACTTTACACCCCCACTGGCAATGTATGAGAGATCCAGTTTCTCTGTACCCTCATCAGCATTTGATGAGGTGTATAATGTTATCTCATCATGCTTTGAACCTGCATTTCCCTAATGACTAATATATTTTCATGTGCTTATATGCCACCTATATGTTCTCTTTAGTGAAATGTCTCTTCGTGGTGTTTGCACATGTTCTAGTTGGAGTGTTTGGTGGTTCTTGCTGTCAAGAGTTGAGACATCTTTATATAGTCTAGGTACTAGTTATTTGTCAGATATGAAGTTTTCAAATCATTCTTCCCACTATATTACTTGTCTTTTTATCCTCTCATCAGGATCTTTCATTAAGAGAAGGTATGTAATTTTGATATAGGTCAAGTTATTGATTTTTCCTTTTATGGATTGTGCTTCTGGTGTCCAGTGTAGAATCTTTTGCCTAGCCTAGATCCAAAGACTTTGTCCTATTTTTTTAAAAAAAGTTTTAGAGTTTTTAAAAAATGCTTAAGTCTATGATCCATTTTGATTTAATATTTTAAAAAGACTTATTTAGTTATTTGAGAAAGAGTGGGGAGATGGTAAGAAGGAAAGGGAAAGGGAGAGAATCTCAAGCAGATTCCCTGCAGAGCCTGCAGGGCTCAATCTCACAACCCTTAGAGTAGGATCGAGCTAAAATCAAGTCAGACACTTAACCTGCTGAGCCACCCAGGTGCTCTGCCTTAATTTTTATCTAAAGAGGGAGACTTACGTCTAGGTTCTCCTCCTCCTCCACTCTTTTTCCCTCTCTCTTCCCCTCCCTCTTCTTCCTCTCCTTCCTGCCTATAGATGTCTAACTGCTCCAGCACCATTTGTTGAAAGGTCGTCTTTTCTCCACTGAATTGCTTTTGCATCTGTCAGAAATCAGCAGGCTATATTCATATCAGTTTATTTTTGTGTTCTTTATTTTCTTCCATTGATCTGTGTGTCTACCCTTTTGCCAGTACCAATGTTGATTATGGTAGTAATATAAAAAGTCTTGAAATCAGGTAGACTGAGCCTTCCTATTTTGTTCCCGCTTTCCAAAATTGTCTTGGTTATTTAGTTTGCCTCTCCATTTAAATTTTTAGAATAATCTTGCCTGTGGCTACAAAAAAAACTTTCTCTGATTTTGATAGGAATTATATTAAACCTGTATATAAATTTGAGCAAGAAATGACATCTTTTACTATGTTAAGGTTTCCAATACATGAATACAATGTGTCACTCATTTATTTAGCTTTTCTTCAATTTCTTTCATCATTGTTTTGCAGTTGTCAACGTATAAGACCTGTACATGTTTTGTTAGATTTGCACATAAGTATTTGATTTTTTTGAGTGATTGTAAATGATATTATAATTTTAGAGTCATATGTTTGTTGGTAATGTATATAAATAGAAGAACATTTATATTTATATGTAATATATAAATGCATAAAAATATTTATTTATGAATATAAAATTTATGTTCATCTTGTACCTTACAATCTTGCTGAATTTATTTATTAGTTTTAGGCATCTTTAAAGTAGAGCCTTGGGATTTTCTATACATACAAGCATTCTGTCTGCAGATACAATTTTATTTCTTAATTTCCTTTTTTTTTTTTTTTTTTTTTTTATTTCTTAATTTCCAATTTGTATGTCTTTTATTTCCTTTTCTTGCCTCCTGCATTACTTTATTTAGAACTTCCAGCACAATGTTGAATAAGACTGGGGAGCAGCTATCTTTATTTTATTCCTGATCTTAGGAGGAAAACATTTGGTCTTTTACTACTTAATGTTAGCCGTTGGCTTCTTGTAGATGGTCTTTATCAAGTTTAGGAAGTTCTCCTATTTCCATTTTTTTTTTCTGAGAGTTTTCTAAAGAATCATGAATGGGTATTAAATCTTATCAAATGCTTTTTCTGCATTGATTGATATGATCATGTGATTTTACTCCTCTACCCCATTAATATGATGAATCACATTGATTGATAGCTGAATATTGAACCAGCCTTGCATCTTTGGAATAAACTCCACTTGGTTGTGATGACTAATTCTTTTTATAATCGCTGAATTCTATTTGATGACATTTTGTTAAGAATTTTTATGTTCATATTCTTGAAGGATATTGGACTATAGTTTTCTTTTTTTGCATTGTCTTTGACTGATTTTGTACTATCTTTGACTGCTAGCAGAGTAACATTAGCTTTATAAAATAAATTGTAAAAAAAATAAAAAATAAAAAAAAATAAAATAAATTGTTAGGTGTACTTTCCTCTTCTGTTTTCTGGAAAAGGTTGTGTAAAACTGGTGTTAATCTTCCTTTAAATGTTTGATAAAATTCTCCATTGAAACTAACTGGATCCAGAGATTTATTTGGGGGGAATTTCTTAATGAACTCAATTTCCTTAATAATTTTTTTAAAAGAGTTTATTTATTTATTCATGAGAGACACAGAGAGATAGGGAGAGAGAGGGGCAAATATGCAGGCAGAAGGAGAAGCAGGCTCCATGCAGGGAGCCCAATGTGGGACTCAATCCTGGGACTCCAGGATCATGCCCTGAGCCAAAGGTGGACACTAAACCACTGAGCTACCTAGGCGCCCTGATTTCCTTAATAATTATAGGAATATTCAAATTATCTCTTTCATATTTGGTGAGTTGTGATAGTTTCTGTTTCTCAAAGAATTTATCTATTTCATCTAAAAGTTATCAAATTTATGTGTAAGTTCTGAAATCAGGAAATGTGAGTCCTCCAAATTTGTTCTTCTTTTTCAAGATTGATCAGGCTATTTGGGATCTCTTAAGATTCTATATAAATTTTAGGATGGATTTTTATATTTCTGAAAAAATATTGTTGAGATTTTGATAGATTGAATTTGTAGAATACTTTGGGTAATAGTGACATCTTAACCATATTGAGTCAGTCCATGAACATGGGACATCTTTCCATTTATTTATTTCTAATTTCTTTCTGCAATATTTTGTAGTTTTCATTGTATAAGGCTTTTAATTTCTTCTTTAATTCCTAAATATTTTTATGCTATTGTAATAAAATTGTCTTATTAATTTCTTTTTCATAGAAATGTAAGTTACTTTTGTGTATTGATTTTGTATCCTGCTACTTAGCTGAATTCATTTATTAGTTTTCACAGTTTTATTCTGATATAGGATCTTTAGAATTTCCTACCTATAAAATTATATCATCTGTGAATAGATAAATTTCCTTTTTTCTTTCCAATTTGGATGCCTTTTATTTTGTTTTCTTGCCTAATTGCTATGGCTAGAACTTCCAATACTATGTCAAATAGACGTGAGAGAGTGGAAATCTTTGCCTTGTTTCTGATCATAGAAGAAAAGCTTTCAGTCATTCATCATTGAGTATGATATTTGTTGTGGGTTTTTCATATAGCTTTATCATGTTGAAGTAGTTTCCTTCTGTTCCTTGTGTATTGAGTGTTTTTTATCATGAAAGGGTAATTGAATTTATTGAACTTTATCAAATGCTTTTTCTGAAGCAATATCATTCTATTCTATAACAGTTCTTCATTCTATTAACATGGTATATTACATGATTGATTTTTGTATGTTGAACCATCCTTGTATTCCAGAAATAAATCCAATTTGGTCATAGTGTATAATCCTTTTAATACGTTGGTGAATTCAGTTTGTTAGTACTTTGTTGAGGATTTTTGCACCAGTATTCATAAAGGATATTGTTATCTAATTTTGTATTGTCTTTGGCTCTGGCATCAGGGCAATTCTAGCTTCATATAATGAGTGGGGAATGTTCCCTCATTAAAAAAAAATTTTTTTTTTTGAAGAGTTGTTGTTCTCTAAATGTTTGGTAGAATTCACTAGTGAAGTCATCAGATCTGAGCTTTTTGTTGTTGTTGTTGGGAGATTTTTGATTACTTATTCAATTTCCCTACTAGTTATGGGTCTATTGAGGATTTTTATTCCATGATGTAGTCTTGGTAGGTTTCGTATTTATAGTAATTTGTCCATTTCATCTATGTTATCCAATTTGTTGGCATATAAGTATCTTAAAATCCTTTATATTTCTGTAGCTTCAGTAGTACTGTCCCCACTTTCACTTTTCATTTTAGTAATTTACATCTTGTCTCTTTTTTAGTCAGTTTAGCTTAAAGGTTTGTTCAATTTTGTTGGTCTTTTCAAAGAACAAATTTTTGGTTTTGTCAATTTTCTCTGTTATTTTCTATTCTCTATTTCAATTACATCTCTAATTTTTATTATTTCCTTCCTTCTACTAGCTTTGGGTTTACGTTGATCTTTTTCTAATTCCTTAAGTTTTAAAGTTAGGTTTTTGATTTGAAGTCTTTCTTCCTTTTTAATGTAGGCCTTTTTAGCTATAAAATTTCCCATTAACACTGCTTTCACTGCGTCGCATAAGTTTTGGTATGTTGTGTTTTCATTTTCATTTATCTCAAGATATGTTCTAATTTCCATTTTTATTTCTTTTTGACCCATTGATTGTTCAAAGTTGTAGTGCTTAATCTCAACTAATTTGTGGATTTTCCAGTTTTTCTTCTTTTATTGATTTCTAACATGATCCCATTGTGGTCAGAGAAGATCCATCGTATGACATTTACCTGTAAAAATCTATTGGCAATTGATTTGGGGGTTAACATGGCTTATCCTGGAACTGTCCCTATGGCCTTGAGAAGAATGTATATTCTATTGTTATTGGGTAGAGTGTTCTATTTATGTCTTTAGATCTTGTTAGTTTACTGTGTTGAGTCTTCTATTTCTTTATCTTCTCTCTCTTTGTTTTGTCCATTATTGACAGTATACCATTAAAGTCTCCAATTATTACTGTAGAACTATTTCTCATTTTGATTCTGTCAATTATTGCTTTATTTCTTTTTCTGGTCTGTTATTAGTGCTTATATGTTTATAATTGTTATATCTTCTTGCTGTATTGAATCTATTATTAATATATACTGTCCTTCTTTGTCCTTGTAACCTTTTTTGGATTTGAAATCTGTTGGATTTAACATTAGGATAGCACCTCCTGCTTTCTTTTGGTTACTAGTTGCATGAAATATCTTTTCTCACCCTTTCACTTTCAATCTATTTGAATTTCTGGACCTAAAGTGCATCTCTTGCAGACAGCATGTAGTTGGGTCGTGTTTTTATTCATTCTTCCAATCTCTGTCTCACTTGAAGTTTAATCCATTTATCTCTCATGAGTTTTTATTTTAATTATTTTACCTTTGGTTCTGAAATTTCTATTTAGTTCTTTTTTTAATCATCTGTTTATTTGGAGATTTCTGTTTCTTTGCTGAGGCTTTCTTTCTTTTTCATTCTTTTTAAGCATGTTCATAATTGTTCACCAAAACATTTTTATCCTCTTTAGAGTTCTAACATCGCTGTTATTTTGGTGTTGGTTTTGACACCTATTGATGTCCTTTTCTTAATTCACTTTGCAATCTGTCTGGTTGCTATGATGAGTAATTTTCTATCAAAACCTGGCCACTTTCGTTTATGTTATGATATTTTGGATCTTATTTAAACATTCCATTTTAGCTGGCTTCTTCTGACATTACTTCAAGAGGGGAGAAGAGGGCCCTCTTTTGATACTGCCAAGTGGAGGCAAATGTGCATGTTCTCCACTGAGTCATCATTGACATCCATTGGAGGGATCTTTGTCATAGCTAGATGGGAATGGAAGTTCTGGCTCCCCTCTAGGCCTCCACTGATATCTCCCAGATGGCTGGGAGGGGTAGATGTGTCTTTTTACTGCTCCCCATCTGGCTACACTGACACCATGAGGAGGGTGTCCTCATTATGGCTGGGCAGTGGTGAACATTCTGACTCCCCACTAGTCATCCTCTGATACTACCCTAGTAGGGATGAGGAGGGTGTCTCAACATTCTGGGTGGGAGTGGAGGTCCAGGCCCCCCATGTGGGCTCCTTTGATACCCTGGGGAGGTGGGGTTACTGTCTGGCAGGGATGAAAGGTAGCTTCTTACCTGGTCTTTTCTGACAACACTTGTTGAGGGTGGTGGGTGCCTCATTACAGCCTGATTAGGACAGAAATCTAGGCTCCTCACTGGCCTTTGCTGGCACAGGTGAGGGTAAGGCTACAGTGTTCTCTGTGTTTTTGGCAGGAGTAGAGCAATTATTGTCTAAAAGCCTTCTCTCCTGCTAGACTGCCTTTCTTCTGGTCCTTCGGCTAGGGTGCACAGGCTGTTGTGGAGGTTTTTTTTAATCTATGCCTATTGCCATTTCTGAGTTTTTAGTTTCTTCAGCTCCAAGCCTGGCATCTATGAAGCAAAGAGAAAACCCAGGATATGCAACACTGCCCTGGGTCCTGAGGCTCCTAGCCAGTCTTTTGCCTTCTTTACACATTTCAGAGTCCTGTGTTTGTGATATATATAATGTCCAGGCTTTTGAGTTGTACTTTGTCAGAGGAATAGAGAAATGTGTGTCTACTCCATCTTCCTGTAGGTGGAAATACACCCAGGTATTATTTTTATGACGAGGAAAATGTAACATATTTTTAACAAAACAAAAAGACTTAAGCTGCAGCTGGAGGTTTGTGAATGCATCAAGGAGTGCTTGTCTGATTTAATCCAGAAAGAATAAAGTTGGTGACCATAATAGTGGGTGATGATAAACGACAGTAGCCAGACTTCAATGAGCACATTAGCACACTTTTTCTCATTTTTATGAATCCTTACAGCAAACCTGCGAGGCCAGCATTATTCCTGTTTTACAGTGACGTAAACTAGATACAGATAGTTTAAGAAACTTTTTCCCTCCATGTCACATATCTAAAGAATGAGATGGGGGAGGGATTCAAACTTTAGCCTGTCTTGTTGGAAAACCTGAAATCTCTGTGTCTCATTGCCCCCATGGACTTCCTTTTTACAAGGGGAGTCGTGGAGAACAGGAAACTACAACGCGACGGAGCAGCCTCCCTTATCTGTGTTCTGTAGAAAGCACTTAGGCCCCCGTGCAGGGAGCTGTTTTTGCCCAGACTACCGATGGCATTTCTGCAGAACTTGTATTTCAGATTACTTCCTTAAACAACTTGGAGATGTAGGTGTAAGCCAGACTCACTGCCGAACAGATGGGGAATCTGTAGCTCAGAGGGGTCGAGTGACTTGTCTAAGACCATATGGCATTTGAAGCTGGAAGCTGACCTGGGAAAAAAAGGTCTTAGGGAGTCAGGAGCCAGTCAGCAGGCACTCCACCAGCCCCCAGTGAAGCTTCCAGCTTGGTCTCTGTGCTGTCCCTGTGTCCATACCAAGGTGTGGGCACAGCCCCTCTGCAGTTACCGCAGGGCCTCTGTTCCAGCAGCCTCCTGGCCTGCCCCAGTGCACGACTGTATCTGATGGAAACCTTATGTGGAACAGAAAACAAACCTGAAAACCAGACCCATCTCAGTATCTCCATCCGCTGGATAAACATCTCTAAGACAGACGCGCAGGGAGGCCAAACTCCCTTTGCCAAGTTTTTAACCTAAAGTTTGGAAGCGGTTTGCATTTTCCGTAGAGCAGTAAACTATCTTCATTCCTTTTACGGGGAACGGCTCCTTCTGGGGTGATAATTTACTTTTAATCTCTCTTTCAGGAACTGATGATTTTGCCTTATTGCCCGATAGAAGTTGTGGGTTAAAAGAGAAGGCTCATTTTGCGGGGGGGGGGGGGGGGTGTAGAGAAGTCTTCTGCTCTCTCATCTTCCTCCCCCCACCCCTTCTGAAAGCCCGCTTTGGGAGTCTTTGGAGCCTTGCCTCTTTATTCGGAGAGAACTTGGCTCCTTCGCGGTGCCCCCATTCCTCTGCCGAATCTAATCTGACTGTTCTATTTATAATTCTTGAGCAAGATGAATCTCGTCTTTGTGTTTCTTTCTGAGCAACAGCGTCCCCTCCCTAGGACTACAGCCATTTAACCTCTACAAGAATCTCTTTAATTTCTCTGCAAATTGCCAGAAAGCAGGCAGCTGAAACCCTATCAGGTCCTGGATCGTATCAGACCTGCTTTAAACTGGCACCCTCCTCCATCCAACCCCCACCCCTCCACCCCCGAGTTCATTTAGGAACAGGGCTGTTGCAGAGAAATTCCCAGCAGCCCTCTGGCGACGCCAGCAAGGTCTGGGAAGGCTGCAGGGAGGGGGCACGCTCTGGAGGGTGGCTGGAAACTCTGCCCACTTCTAACCATGCCTCGGTTCCTCCCAGATCCCCCAAGGCTTAGACATACACGACACGCTATTTACCTTAAATCTTAGCTCCATCAAATTGTTCTGCCTGGAAACCATCTGGCCCAAAGCCCTCATTTTGCGGAGAAGACAAGGAGGCCCAAGAGAAGGGAAGTGATAGACCCAAAGTCACCCAATCTAGTCCATCCCAAAGAGCCCAGACTGTAAAGTCGGTATCCCACCTGGACTTCCTTGAATTTATGGAGGTGTTGTTTTGATGAAATGTGTCCACTCCAATGAAATGTCATTTAAAAAAATGCATGTCTATTTGTATGTATTTCTGATGTTGATGCATCCTCGAAATTCCTCTTGTCATTTGCTGCCTCCCATTCCTCATTTGTACAGGTCTTTCTCTTCTCAGGGGGTCTTAATAGACGCCCTGGAATATGACTTCTACAACCAGGGTTTGAGAAAGAGGTGATGAGCCGCACAACCCAGAACCAGAGCAGACAGGTCCCTGGGTCTTTGGAGACCTGAAAGCTGTGAGGGACCTTCTCGGATGACTTAGCCAGTCAGTGACCATTCTGGGCTTGGAGCCTGGCACTCCCCCTCCTCATCCAGTGCTTTTGGCCCTACTGGGTTCCTACTGGCTCTGGGGCTCCCATTCCTGACCTGGGTCTGGCATGTTCCCATAGACAGTTCCCGTTAGTTAGGGCTCACTCAGACCAACCAGACTTCTAGCCTGACATTCATTTGTAATAGGAGAATGCACCATCACACTTGTGAATCCGACCACATTTTAACCTCATTTGCTGTGAGCTTCCTTGTAAAATTAACTAAGAAAGGGCCAACATATTTACGTCCACCTCCTTAACATAATTGGTCTTCTTTTCTATCAGATGAATTAAGACCGTCTTAAAAGTTTTTAAGGCTCAGGAATCAGTGGGTCCCACTGAACATATATAAGTGCAGTTACCCTTTAGAGCTACCGAGACCCATTTGAATGTAACACAAATGCTAACTTTAAGCCAAGCATAATTATATTTAATTCATACTGAGATCCCGGTGGAGCAGAGGCTGCAATCAATGGCTTCCTAAGCTTGTGACTGTCAGAGGCTCCCTGCCTCTCTCTTCCCATGAAATACCTTTGGCTTTTTTTTGTTTTAAATTCTTTGGGAGACATGGGATGATGCCTTCCAAGAAGGCACCAGAAGAGAGAGGAAATGGAGTTTAAACATTTTGAAAGAGTCCACTTGCTTCTCCGTAGGGCTCCAGCCTTGCTTACCGTGGAGGCATGGCCTCCAGTCAGGAAAGGATATGAACATTCATTTAGGACCCAGACAGGAGGGAAATTATGTTCTTTGAAGGTATAGTAAGTATCAGACACGGTGCCACATTCTTCATAAACATGTTTCTCTTTTAAATCCGCACGGTATCTCTGGTGGGCAGGTACGGTTATCCCCCTTTTAATAATGGACAAATTAAAGCTGAGTGAGATTTAAGAATATTTTTTGCCTTAGGCTACTCAGAATAAATGATTTCCACAAGATTTAAACCAGGTCTCTGACACCCAAACCAGCTACTATTATGAGCGTTCTTGTATCTTGTGGAATATGTGTGAGAATTTCATGGTGTGTGTGTGTGTGTGTGTGTGTGTGTGTGTGTGGAAATGCAATAGCTCAGTCATGAGGAGTATGCAGCTTCAACATTGAGAGACATTGCCAAATTGCTCTCCATAGTGATTGGGCTTATTTATAGTCTCCCCAACAGTGTTTAAGAATTCTTATTGCTCCATATCCTTGCCAACATTTGGTGTGATCAAGATTTTTAATTTTTTTTCTGGCACCACTTGGTACTTCATTGTGGTTTTAATTTACATTTTACTTGATTACAATGAGATGGATTGTCTTTTAGATGCTATTATTGCCTGTTCAGGTTTGCTTTGTGAGATGCTTGTTCATCACTTTTGCTACCTCCTCTTTTTCAGGGTTGTGGATTTTATTCCTAGTTGATTTATAAGAGTTCATACACACACACACACACACATGCACACACACACACACACACACACACAGATATATGTATTCCTGATTCTAATCCTTCTGTGATTATTTAAATTTTAAATCTCTTTTCCCAATCTATACCTTGACTTCTTACATTTTAACGATGGCTTATTTTTTAAACCAAGCATTATAGATCTATAATTTGTAGATCACAAAATTTACTCATTGTAATGGACAGATTGATGTGTTTTAATGAATTCATGGTTGGACAACCATTGCTACAATTCTAGGGCATTTTCATTGCCCTCCTAAGTTTCCTCTTGGCCCTTTTCAGTGAATCTCACCTCCCAAGCCCCAGCCCCAGCCAACTACTGATCTGCTTGGAGCCTCTGGTTTTGCTTTTTCTAAAAATATCATACAACTGGTAGTATATAATATACAGTCTTTTGTGTCTGGCTTCTTTCATCTCATATAATGTTTTAGAAGTTTATCCATGATGTTGCATATAACAACTACTGTTGTTTGTTCCCTTTTTTTTTTATTACTGACTAGTATTCCACCGTATGGCTCTACTGCTGTGTCTATCCACTTCAATATTTGTATTGTTTCCAGCTCTGAACTATTATGAATAATTTGCTATGCACATTTGTGTACACATTTCTGGATAAATATATATTTTGATGTCTTTCAGGTGGATCTTCAGAGTTCAGCTGCTGAGTTGTATGTTAATTCTCTGTTTAACCCTCTTTAAAAAACTGTTGAAATATTTTACAAAATGGTTGTACCATTTCTCATCCCCAGTGTATTTTTTTTTAAAGTGGGCAAATGATTTGAGTAGACATTTCACTGAAGAAAATATGTGAATGGCTAATAAGAATATGGAAAGATGCCCAGCATTATTAGTCAATAAGGAAATGTAAATTAAAAGCACAATGAGATAACACTAAGTACCCACTAGAATGGCTATAATTATGACGATTAGCAATACCGAGATTTGGTGGGAGTGTGGAGAAATGGTTTCCCTTAGGTGTATTGTTACTAAGATATCAACGGAAATTTTTAATTCTTATTTTAATTTTTATCTTGGCTTCCTAAAGGTCACCCAGGTGTCTGCATACCTAGTGGTCAGCCAATGATTTGGACAGAGATTGTGCTTAATTCTGTAGGGCTTTTACCCTGTGCTAAATGATCTAATGGGTGAACAGGGAAATCATTTAGACTTGCAACCAATTCTCAAGTCTCCCTTGGATGTGCCTCCAGAACTTCTCGGGTCTCCCTTGCACATGTGTGTAGTTTTGCAGTCACTAAGGTATGTGTGGGAAGTTTATTTCAGCTCTTCTACAGCTTTCTTATTTCCTGGATCTCTCCATTAAGTGGACTGGTCTACCACTCACCACAACTAAGGCTGCAATCTTGGACTAGCAAGCTGCTATGGGTTTCCCTCATTTATTTCCTACAGAATTCATGACTTTTAGCTGGAAAAGCTCGGGGTGCTTGCTCCAACCACCATTATGAATTAAGCCAGCTCTCTCTGGCAGTGAAGCTCCTGGTTTTGCAGCTGGCCCAGCACTGGCAAAAATACAATGCTTACCTACCAAACTGGGGCAAGGTATAGGAAGGTACCCTGAACTTGGTACATCTTTCCATTTGTTTAGGTCCTTTAAATATTTTTTCAATAATATTATATCATTTTATCCCTAAAGATTATGTACATTTTCTGTGAGATTAACTATTTGGTTACTTTATACTGAGTGTTGTAAATGGTATTTGTAAAATTATGCTAAAAATTTTTTGTTTAATTTATAAGGGAAGGCAATTAGTTTTTGTATATTTATACTATATACAACAATATTAAATCTACTGTTTTTTTTTCTACAGATTATTTTGTTTTATTGTTTCATGTAGGAAACCTTGTCAGCTGAAAGTAATAACAATCTTGTTTTTCTTTTCAATCCATGTACCTGCTGTTTCTTTGACTTTTTTTCTTTTTGCTTAGGGCTTCTATTATAAAGACAGATGTGCTGATAGTGGAGATTTCTGCAACTTTCCTTTAAAACTTTTAACATTTGATCATTAAAAATGATGTATGAGAGAAGTTTTTGGTAGATGTTAAAAAATCCTTTGTATTCTTAGTTTGCTAAGTTTTTTTCTTTTAAATTACAAATGGGTGTTGAATTTTACCAATTTTTAATATTTTTTGCCTGTGTCTATGGACCTATGGGTATTAGCATATGGTTTTTCTCCTTTAGTCTGTTAATGTAATGAATTATTTTAGTCAAATTTCTAATGTTAATCCCTTTATGAATTCCTGGCATATCCCCAACTTGATCATAATGTCTTTTTTATTCATTGCTTGATTTGGTTGGCTAATAATTTCTTTCATATTGCCTTATCTATGTTTGTAAGTGAGTTAGGCCTATACTTTTCTTCAGACTGTTGCTTATTTCAACTTTTAGAGTAGTAACATGAGAGTTGATTATTGAATGCGTCCTACTCTTCAAGACCTCTGTTAGGGTAGGATCCGTGGAAATGGAGTAGATGCAGAAGACAATGAAAAGGAAAAAAGGTAAGGATTTAGTGACTATTTAGAGTTGGGAAGCAAGAACTTGAGTATGAGTGCCACTACAAACTAAGTGAAGATTGGGAACTGTGTAAATATGAATGATAAAAAAGTTAAGTTTATGTAAAGATATGAATTTGAGATGTTGAGATAGCCAGTGAAACTGTCCAGTACGCAGTTAGGAATTTGATACAGAAATTGCAATGTCATGGCTAGAGATACAGTCACAGGAGTCATTTGCAAGAACTGAACTATGTAGGTGGATGAGATCATCATCTGGGATGAGTACACAGGGAGGAGTACAGAGGATGAAACCTTGAAAGGTGCCCACAATGAGAGGATGGGGGAGGAAGGGAGAGAGAAGCTGTGGAGGAAAGAGCGAGAGGAAAATGAAGGTGGTAATTTTCTGAGCTAGGGCTCAAAATAAAATGCGAGAGCAGATGGGGTCTGATACCTCCTCATTTAGTTCACACAATTGAGAAAGGGAGACCATTATGTCTCTCAAAGATTTTTGGAGAAACCACTTTTTTTTTAAAAAGATTTTATTTATTTAAGAGAGAGCAAGGGGAAGGGTAGAAGGAGAGGGAGATGCAGGCTCCATGCTCAGCAGGGATCCCAATGTGGAGCTCCATCCCAGGACCCCGGGATCATGACCCGAGCCAAATGCAAGTGCTTAATGGACTGAGCCACCTAGGTACCGCTGGAGGGACTATTCTTAAAAACACTGCCTCTAATAGCCTAGAAAAACAGATCCCACCCCATAGATCAAAGATAGTCATATATATTCTATCATCCATTGGTTTCTTCCAGCTTATTTGCCTTTCCAGTTATTAATCCGATGTTATGAAAAGTCAGTTTAAGTAAGATCTTGAATTCAGAACATAGATTATCTACTTTTTGCCACAAGTATCCTGTAGGTTATGAGATCTTTTAGCCTCGTCCTTGATACAGTTGGCAGTATAATCTATAGTTCTTTGACATCACTGATGTACATCAGTCAGCAAATACAGGCATGTAGCCTTTCAATGTTAAAAGGGATGATAGAAGGCATCTTTCTTATTTCACAGATGAGAACACTCAGGACCAGAGAGGTGCAGTGACTTGACCCAGGTCACTTGGGGAGTTAGAGGCAAAGCTTGGACGAGAGCCCAGATCTCGTGACTTGTAGCCCTCATGATCCAGAACCTTACAAGGATCAACACATAAATCGCTCTCGCCTGTGATAACACTCTGTTTGCACTAATAATCTGTTCATTTTATTGATAACTGCCTCCTAAATTATGAGCTGTTAGTTTATCCAAGTGGGATTTGCTGGTGCCTACAAACACACTGTATTGCATTCAATTTTTTTTTCTATGCATAAGTGTATTCCTTGGATATATAGAGGTCCCATAATGGAGATAGTTAAATAACTATGCCATTAGTTTGCAAACAGAAATGTTAACCGAGGCAGAATCCATTAGTTTGCTGGTAAGTGATTCACTGGATGAGTCCTTCAGCGTATTTATTAACAACCTTCAATTCATCCCTCCTGAAGCACAAATTTGGTTCTTAAAAACATACAACCTAACATTTGTACACCTCATTGTATTGACTAGACTATAAGTTCTTAACATCTCACATTCTTCTATTCAACAATATTTAAGGAGTGCCAACTCTGTGCTAGGTCCCAGAAATAGAGCAGTGGGCAAGACACACGAAGTCCCTGCCTTCAGGGAGCATATATTATAACAGCAGGGAGGTAGACAATACATGCGCAGATAAATGGTGTTTTTTCCTACAGTGACAAGAGCAAAGGGATGGAGAGGAACCAGAGGAGGAGTGGTTCTACATCATCTGGAGTGGCCAGATGGGGCCCCTGGAGCAGGTTGGTTCCTTGGGAAGACAACTCTGAGCTGGAGATTACCATCTAGGGAGCTTATTGTGGAGCTCTTTTAGGGTCAACACCCATGGAAGAGTATAGGCAACAGGATTTGGAAGAGGGAGAAGTTTGGCTGTTACACAGTTGCAGCAAAGCCTCAACCTCCCGGGGAACTTTGGAGCTGGGGTCACTCTGCTGAGTAGCAGCGACAAGCTACCCTTTAGACCCTCTTAGTGGCCAGTATTGTACATGAGCTGCCTCGAGGAGTGGAGTGGGTGAGTGCAATCTGTGAAAGGCCCCAGCTGTGGGTTTTCAGCTGCCAATACTCCCAGCAGCTACGAGAATGGGAATGATGCCTTAGTCCTGAACAGAGGGTTCAGAGTGACACATCACAGCACCCGCTATTGCCCCTCTGAGCAGGGGACATTTGAGCTGAGACCAGATGATGCAATTCGATTTAACCCTCAGCTTGATATTGTAACTTATTCCCATTTGGCCTCTTAGAAGCTCAGAGAGGTAAAGTGACTTGCTCCAAGTCACATAGCTAATAGGAAGCAATCCTTTGGGTCTCCTAGCCCAGGACTTCTTCTATGACCTGGCTGTGTGTTCTATTTATGCCTGTCCTTGTAAAAGGGCCGTCGGCGTGGGTTTCTGTAAACACGTTCATAAAGGTTTTGGGTACACTGCCAGGAGAATATAGGGTAGGGCTCTGTGCATTTCACTGGAAAGCATAATGATAGGGCAGGCCCATAAAGCCATGTTTACAAATTTGTTCAGATACACGATTAGATATCCTTCTACAAAATAGATCTTCAGAATTTAAAAAAGTTTTCAAATAATATGCTGACAACTTAGTTAAAAGAAAAACAAGTAGGACATATATCACTAGATGTTACTTGCTCCAAAAGTCAAAAAGCTAACCACAGCCATGCCAAACATCTGCAAGTATTTTTAGCCTTCAACTCCATAATCTTTTCTGGTTCCAAGTATGAGCAGAGAGCACCGGGTTTATGGCTTTTATTGTCAATATTGTCAATTGCTCAAAGTTCATTCCTTGCCTGGCTTTCAACCTGTGGCCCGTTCAGCCCGTCTCCTGTCTTGGTTGGGCTGCAGTCAGGCAATGTCTTAAATGTCACGTCTCTTTGCAGGTTTTAAGGTGCTTTTGTGTAAATTATTTCATCCAATCCTTGTCAAAACATGGGGAGATGTGGCTCTTTCTTGCCCTTTCACTGATCAAGAGACTGAGGCCCCGAAAGTTAAGTGACACAGATACATAACATGAACACAAGTCTTTGGGTTATAAGGCCACACGCTCTTCCTACTACCTCTCTGGCCACAGAGCTCAGAGTTGGGTTTCTGGGGTGGGGGGTGGAGGTAAGCATGGGGCTCTAAGAGAAAAAAAGGAAGACACAGAAATGAGGAAACAACAGATTAGTGTTGTTAGCTACCTGGGCAAGTCATGTAACGTCATTAGGCCTCTGCTTTCTCACTGGAGAAGTGATAGAATGGAACTCGATTCTTTCTAGGACTTCTCTGGACTCTAAGCTTCTCTGGTATTAAGGAAAAGAAAAAGAAAAAAATCAAAACAGTAAGCCAGCAACAGCAAAGAACAACCATGCTACCCCAGGTCTGCGGTCATGACTGTGACCGTATAGTGACTCTTCCTCATGGATTTTTCACATTGGCTGAGCGCCTTCATTTTGAACACGCCTCAGGTAGCTGCTGACTTCCTGGTACTAGTGTCACTGTTTTACACATAATGGTGAACAGACTGAAGAGATCAAATTAAATCCATTTCCACTTTAAGCTAGGAAATTTGTTTGGAACCATCAAGAGGGTTTAGAGCGGTAAGCATGGGTTTTCAATTGCCATCAAATGGTAAATTGCTTAATGTCAATTGGCATTAAGTGGACTGATTTGTACCCAATTAATATACCGTGGTTGGAAAGGAAGAAAATAGTTTCATTTAGCTAGATTGTTCTTCCTTGGATTCTTCCTGAGTGGAGTTCCAAGCAGTTTGCAGACATTCCTTTTTATTCCATAGATTCCCCTACCCCTGTGAGCCAGGGGTAGGGGAATCCTCCCTTGTTGGGGAGGATGGGCTTGGAGAAGCTCACTTTAACTTTTTTTCATGCTCCAGAGTCCCATTTAGGGAATGGCCACTGTAGGGCCCCTCACACAGGATAACAGCAATGGGATAAGACAGTTAATGCAGCTTTCAGAATTATTTCATTTCCAACCAGAGCCCCAGTTTTGGCCCTAGAGGAAGCTGGCCTACTGGCCATTAGACTGAATTATTGGGCCAAGCCACTCCCAGCATTTGCTTGGAAGACTTCCACTGGAGAATCCAAGGGATCAAAGTAGTGCTAGTGGTGACAAGTCAGATGCACAAAGACTCAGTGTCTCTGCAAGATCTGAAACCCACCTCTGGCTTCGACAAACAACCACAGAGGAAACACAGGTCACCCGATCACTGCCCGCTGAAATGTTGGCACACAGAAGCTCAGCTAAATCCTTGCTCTGGAGACTCCCCAAATGAGAGAAAACCATGTGAGCCCACACTGGCCAATTGGAGCTGGACGAAGAAAGATAGTAGTCTCATTTTCACATCCATAGATTTTTATGCTCCCTTTGGTCAGTAATTTACATTTATATAGACTCTTTCAAATTCTGGATTCTAAAATGACTTTGCTGGTTTATATGTATAGGGCACCACTTTGTACCAGCAGTTGGCTCTGTATGTCTAAACAAAACCTGGCCATCTGTATTTAAACAAAAGCATGTGGCTCAGTTTTAACTTGGTCATTTTAAGCCATACCATACTTGAATGAATTCCTCTGAGTGTGTGTGTGTGTTTAAGGGCACATAAATGTGCTTGCTGTATGGTGCTACTGGATGAACCCTTTAGTCTGCCTCTATTTTGATGCAAGGTAGTTCTATAGCTGTCTTCCCTCCATGATTTATGTATGAACATAAAAAGATGCAATATGATCGAAAAAAATACAGGCTATGACTCTCTCCTTTAACCTAAACCCAAAAAGCATTTCCCACTCTTTTCTACGAGTTTGTCCAAAGAAACACCTGAGGAGAAAAAGAATGTACATGAAAATCACTTAGTGAACTGCCAAGCTCCATTCATAAGAGTGCTCGTGCCTGCTGTTACTATGGAGAGAGACAGCTTCTCATAGAAAGAAGGGTTCTGCATCTAGTGTCAGAAGGCCTAGGTTTGAGCCAAATCACTGCAAGCTAAGAGCAGAGAGACCTTAGTTTCCAAATTTAAGTGGCAATATATTGATTCTGTTTGTTCAAGACAGTTGTTGAGGAGTGACGGACATCCGCCTGCGGCATCAGTCATCAATGCCCGTCAAGGTTGATTGGGCTGTTTGGTTGGTTAGAGGGAGGTCCCTACCTCTTTCTTGCTCAGGGAGAATGGCTTTTCCAAATAGAAAAAGACTGCTTTTAAGTCACAGGTATGTGAATAGATGGAAGACCTCTAGCTAGGATTGTTTCAAGGACTGAAGATGATAGTGTACACAGAAGAGACTTCTCACCTCTGAGAGCCAGATGTATACAAATCCTCACGCAGGAACTGGGGCTCTGTTTCTCCTGGAGTGTAATTCCCAAGACTGCTGGTGGGTCTAGCTACTGAACCTAAGATGTCATCTCTCTACAAAGTTTGAAAGAACCCTGGGAACATCAACTGTTGCTCATCATGGCCTCTCTTGTATTAGACTTACTCACACATGTGCCATCGTGTCCCTTCAATAAAGTTTTTCAATCTTGGCACTGTTGACATTTTAGATCAGATAATTCATTGTGATTAGAGACAGTCCCGTACATTGTAGGGCGCTTAGCACATCCCTGACCTCTACCCATTAGAACACAGCCGCATCTTCCCCTTGTGGGACAATCAGAAATGTCTCCAGATGTTGCCAAATGTCCCTTGCAGAGGAAAATCACCAAGGGCTGAGAACCACTGAGTTAGACTGTGTGGCAAGTTCTATTCTTTATTTCTTTAAAGATAAGATTGTATTTATTTATGAGACAGAGTGATGGGGGGCAGAGAGAGAGGGACAAGCAGACTCTGTGGCGAGCACTCTGTGGATCGAGCCCTATGACCCTGAGTTCATGGTCTGAGCTAAAATCAAGAGTCAGACACTTAACTCACTGAGCCACCCAGGTGCCCCTATTCTTTGTTTGTTTGTTTTAAGTTGTATCCTTGAACTAAGTAGCACAGTATCCAGCCCTAGTAGGTGCTCAATAAAAAGTAGTTGAGTGAAATTTCAAACTGAACAAAATAGCAAAGTTTCACATTGGTACAAGAGCCACCTCCTGCCAACTTTTCAGCCTCAATTAAAGAGGCCACACAGAAAAGCAGATAAAGCATATGGTGGTGTTGGGTCCAGGTTCAATGGGGAAACACTTGTCAGCAAAGAATGTATGTTCACAGCATCACTTGAGATGGATTTAGAAGTAACTGAAACGATCCCAGATTGCAGTAGAGTACCCAAGCACTCTGAAATTTAGGGAGCTGGGGATCTATTTATACCTGCCTGTTCATTATTACCCACCCCATCCCCTTTCCCTCTACCTTCTTTACCCAGAGATGTGCTCACAGTATAATCCCCTGGTTGGCTTTGCATTCTTGATCTTTTCATATCTTAGAATTTTTTGCAGATTCTCTGACTAACCTATAGGGAATTGTCATTGTGCTGGTGACCAGACCAAATTGTGCCTGCAGAGCCAGGAAGGAAGAGCTATGGAGGTGTTAGGTGGTTTTAGATTCTAGCCAATACAGGACTGCTGACTTGGGGTGTTCCAGGGAGGCTGTACCTTCTGCCATTTTGCTGGGTAGATGGAGGAGCAGTTTCCAGAGGTTCTAGACCATGGGCACATTCTCTGTGAGTGCCAACTGGCCTTTAGAGCACTCTTCCCCTAGAAGAACCACCCCTTTCTCCAGGTGGTTCTTCAGCTACAGCAGAATGTGTCTGCTCTTCTCTCCCTCACAATGAGATGCCTTGAAGTAGTAACTGATATGAGGTGCTCCGATTCCCTCCGTCTCCCTTTCTCTTGAACACACCACAGTCAGGATTTCACTGCCATCACTTGATAGAAAATTGTTCTTGCCAAGGTCACTGTGACCTGCCAGTTGCTAAATGCATGATCAATTTGCATCCCAATCCCCACTTGATCTATCAGCAACATTTGACCCAGGTGAGCATCTGTCTTCTTTGAAAGGCTTTCTTCTCTTGGCTCTGAGGACACCACAGTCTCCTCCTGGTTCTCTTCCTCCCTTCCTCTCCCAAGGCTGCTCCTCTCAGTGATTGTTCCTGGCCCTGCTTCATCTCCTCAGTACCACTCACTCCAGGGCTCCTCTCCCTGCTCCTCCCCTCCTCCCCACCCCCTTCTTTGCTCTTTTATACACCAGTCTAGTGGCATTAGATATGGCTGTGAACTGGCTTGAGCACCCCCCCTCCAATTCATATGTTGAACTCCTAATCCCTGAGAAGATGGTATTTGGAGATGAGGCTTTTGGAAGGTGATGATGTTACAATGAGGTCATGAGGGTGATATTCTCTTGATGGAATTAGTACAGGGTGATATTCTCTTGATGGAATTAGTGCCTTTTTAAAAACAGACACCAGGGAGCTGGTTCCTTCTCTCCACCTCTGCCACGTGAGGACATAGAAGTAAGGTGACTGTCTACAAGCTGAGAAGAGAGCCCTCACCAGGGAACTGAGTTGGCCGGCAGTCTGATTGTGGGTTTCCCAGCCTCCAGAACTGGTTTAAGCCACCAGTCCATGGTATTTTATCATGGCAGCCAAACAGACTTGTAGAAATACTATTTGCTGGCAACTCATGCATTTATGTATCCAGCCTGCAGAACTTTCTAGAACGCCAATCTCAGATGCCTAATTGCCCACTCAACATCTCTGCTTGTATGACTAAACAATATTCCAAATTAATATACCCCAAAGGAAATTCCCTCACTCCCAAACCTACTACTATAATCTACTCCATCTCAGTAAATGGCAACTCCATTCTTTTGATTGATCAGGCTAAGAACCTTGGAGATCTTTGTCCCAGACTTCACATCCAATCCTTCAGCAACACTTCTAACTCTGCCTTCAAATATATATCCCAGACCCAATGACTTCTTCCTACCCTCACCACTCACCCCCATAGTTGAAGCCACCAGCGTCCTGGATTATTGTGGTGCCTCCTAATGGAGTCCAGCGCCTGCAGACTTGCCCACCACTCCTGCCTTCTCCCGTCTGTTTTCAGCGTAGCAGTGAGCTCACATTACACTTCAGCTGCACATCCTCCAAAAGCCTCCATCTTATAATAACATCCAAATCTCACTACTGCCTAAGTTCCTTCATCTGACCCACTGCTGTTGCTCTGAGCTCATCTCTTGCCCCTTGTTCCAACCTTATCCCTGTTCCATCCTATCCTGTTACACTGTGTTCCTTGTTATTCTCTTCCTCAAACACAAGTATTCTCCTGATTCAGAGCCTTTGCACATGATATTCCTTTTGCCTGGAATACGTTTCTCTCACATATTTGTGTGGACCACACAAATATGCTCTAGGTTGCCTACGTTCTTTAAGCCAAATAGAAAATTTCCTCCCAATGATCTTCCCTGACCACCCATCCTATAGAAAATACTATCCCCCCACCACTCATTTGTTTCCTCTGTATCACTGAATCATATTTGTTGTCTGTTTGCTTTCTTATCCTGCTCCCTTTCTAGAATATAAACTCCCTGAGTTTAAGAAGCCTTGTTCCACTGCTGCAACCCTAACACTTTAATAGCTTCTCTCCCAGAGTTGGTGCTCAGTAATATTTGTGGAGAGAATGAATGAATCTATCCCTACAACTACTAGGAGCCGACATGATAAAGCAGTCTGTCAAAAATCTCCGGAAAGATTTTAGGTTACTGATCCTTCTTTATTAAAGTAAGCCATTTGAGCTTCAAAAAGAGACTGTGTATACCACTGTTCCTTTCCAATATAAAATATAATTTTTTTAAAGTTGAAAATGGGAGATTTAAGTTTTGTGAACATTTCGGTCTCTAGCATTCTGCTAATGGGTCAATGGGTTAAGGTGTCCTTTTATTATGTTCAGTTTAATGCAACAAACATTGATTGCTCCCCACCACATTCCAGGCTCTGTGGGAGATGGAAATGCAGATTGCTTAGATGGGACCTTGCCCTCAAGATGCTCACAGACATCTAGGGATAATAAGTAATACAGACTACTATCTACTTTTTCAAAATTTAAAAATTTTGATAAATGGCACCAGGTTTCTGGGGGTGTCTGGGTGGCTCAGTCGGTTAAGCATCTGACTTCAGCTCTGGTCATGATCTCATGGTCCTGGGGTCAAGCTCTGAGTTGGCCCCCTGCTCAGCAGGGAGTCTGCTTCTCCCTCTGGCTCTCCTCTGCTCATGCTTTCTCTCTCTCAAATAAATAAATGAAATCTTAAAAAAAAAACTTAAATAATACTAGGTTTCTATTTGCATCAGGAGGTTGAGATCCAGTAAGAACATTAATGACCACAGGCAGATTACATGTCAAACTTCCTCTAAAGGGAAGTTGCTGAGATGAGATAGATTCATGTGGTCCAAAGAGCACAGCATCAATAAATGCCATAAGGTAGAAGAAAACAAAGTGCTGTGGGTGTTCTGAAAAGGGAACAGTCACATCTCTTGGGGGATATAATGGACAGCTTCGTGAGAGAGACCACAGCTGAGCTTGACAGGTAGGGAAGCAGGGCAGTGACAGCCAGGAGCCCCTCCACACAGAGGGAGGAGGCACCTATCACAGATGTGCAATGGGAGACTCTGGGACATTTTCTAGAAATGGTTATGGCCAAACGTGGCTAAAGCATGGAGCAGAAACAGGGCAGTAATTGGCACTTGGGATGGAGGACAGCCCAAATCATGGTTAGTAACATTATCTTTTTCAAAAGCAATAGGATTGGGAAACAGGAGCCCTGCTTTTTTGACAATAGCAAAAATGAGACTTCAAATCTGATCATTCTCACTTGCAATGTAACACTTGTGCAAAGAGTTTTGGAATCCTCAAAGAGGATTAATTTATTTATAGCAACTTTTTGGTGTATTTCCATGTCTCTTTCAATCTTTGAAAATTGATAATCCATGTAGCAACTACAAAGACTCTCCATTCACCACCTACCAGAACAACCTATTACTCCCTCTTGATGGATAACAGAATTTACTGTAAGTGCCTTTTCATGACCATGATAGAATTTCCCCCATTCTTTCACTTTTCCCATAAAGCCCACGTCTGCTGACCTCCAGGGTTTGATAAAAGGTCTCTCTCATTAGCTCATGCAGCTCAAGCTCTGTCTGAACAGGATTCCAGTAAGGATGGCTACAGATTGAATAATGGTCTGTCTCTCCAAATACCATGGATTCAAATGCTTAGAGCAGACCACATTTTAGTAGCTGGACGCAGAATATATACCAAGAATAATTATAAACTATTATAGCCCCAAATGCAGGCCATTATGACAAGAATTCAGGGATCTGGTCTCCCAAATAAACCACAGCTGACATTTACCTGTATCCACAGTCCCTTTTAATACAGGTTTACCATGATGTGGATCCCAAAGAAAATCTCAGGGAAGGAGTCACAGATTCAAAGTATTTCAGAGCTGGGAAACATATGTGGTTATTTGGTTGAATTGTACCAGTTTCTAAACAAGGAAGTTGAGGTCAGAAGAGGTCACAGATTTAACAAAGGTCAGTTAAGGCAGGGCTTGAACTTGTACCTGGGACTGCAATTTTTTCCACAGGGAAGGTGATCATCTCTCAGTGACCATCTGTGGGAGGGTCTCCTCATGGGCTGGTCTTTGGATCTCATGCTCTTTAAGAGCCCCTGTAACTCATACCCTCTTTTTCTGCTAGGCCTTCACCTTTACTGCCTTAGTAGGTTGTGCATCAGGTAGGTGCTTTAGCACCAGCTCATGTCCCCAGGCTACAGGTGAGAATTATGAGTTCAGGGAGCTTATCTGTCTATATTCTGTTTTTGCACTATGCCTGGTGCCTCACAGCTCAATGCATCTTAGTTACCTTCCTTTCTACCGTGGAATATACTCGTTCAATTGAATTGATGTGGTTGGGGAAGAGGATGGGAATGTGATGGAGGGAGGTGGTAAATGACTTTGTAATCCACCAAGTATGAGGGGGTTGGAGAAAAAAAACATAAGGAGAGGATGGGAGAGTAAAGGAAAAGAAAGACAAAGGATGGAGAAAAGTCGGAAAAGGATCACATTTAAAAGCACAAAACTGGTTCCTGTTTAAATGCAGACATGAGTCCAGAGTGTGACACGTGTATTCAGCCTGTATAAGTGATTATGAAAATTAATTAAAAAGAGGGAAAGAAAGAAAGGGGAATGGGAGATGAGTCCATATTGAAATGCTCCCAAAGATCCCTTAGAACTGCTTCCTTCCTCATAGCAGTGTTTGGAGGAGGTTGTGATCCCGTTTGTGCTGCTGCTGTAGGAAAAAGGAGGCATTAGCTCTGAGCAGTCACAGGGAGGCAGTTCTCACTGCAGAACCAGATGGGGTCTTATCACCTACAGTGCGGGGTGGGTGGGTTTTTTTTTTTTTAACTCCCATCTCCCATGATATTAGCTCAACAAGCATTCCGGGGACTCCACTGGCTGCTGTTCGCTCACTTTCCCGCGAACACCCCTCAAAGGTACTAATTCCACCATCAATGACACCTGAGCCGTGGATCAGCCCAGATGCTCCACCTGCCACCTGTGGGTTCAGGCTGCTCCAGAAAGCGGGGGCAGTTGGCAGTGGGATTTCTCTTCCTTGGCTGGTGCTTCAGGGGGAGTCAGAGAGCAGGACATCTTGGATACAAGCAGGTGAGGCTGCAGTGGCAGCTTCTGCTGAGGTTTTTCCCCTGCTTTCCAAGTAAGCTCCATGGAGCCTGGACAAGTTGGGAGTGGGGCCCAGACACCAGGGATGCTTGGGGAGTGAACCCTCCCGAGTCCCTGACGTCATACCAGGCTAGATCGGCCTGCTGCGTGCAGGAAATATTGAACATTCTGAGTCTTAAAGAGGGAACCTGGAACGGTTCCAAGATTACACTTAATCCATCTGCTGGGAGCTACAGAGAAGGGAGATTGTGAGAATCTGTGAAAATAACCCTTGCAGAGCCAGGCAAGCACACAGCATCAGCATGGTACAGGTAATAAGTACAAATAAAAAGCATCCCTTACCTCAGGTAGCAGGTACAGTTTCCAAAGCTCATCCATACACGCGATCTCTTTGTTCCTCCTTATGGTTCTGGGAGGAAGGCAGAGAATGTGATTTTAGGTAAGCTACTAGATTATGTATCTGTGTATTGCCCCGTAGCACTTAACTGAGCAGGTTGTCCAGTAAATGGCAAGTCAATAAATAGGTGGATGAGTGTGGACAGACTTGCATTTTGCAGGTGAGACACTCATTCCAAATAGTTAAGTTCATTGCAAAGCATTCAACATGCCAGGCCCCTGTGCTAGACCCTGGGAAGACGTGAACCTCTTGCTCGAGGAGCTTGCCGTCCAGAGTGAGGTGGCCAGAAGTGATTATGCTGTCTGATATGCATTCTATTTGAGGCAATCATAGAAGGATCTGGAAGACACAAACGAGAGACAGACTGACTCCAAGCCAGAGAATCCCAGGTGATTCGCCCGATGTCGTAACAAGTAGCAATGAAACTACTATCGAGGTGTTCAGACTCATCCTTCCTTTGTTTTACCTCTCCCCTGATCAGGGAAGTCTCTGTCCTGTTTCTCTTGTCCCCACATCCAGCCTTGACTCGTTCTATCATCTTTAGGACTTTATCTTTCTGCTTTCGGCTCTATTACTGTTTCAGTTAAAGGATTCCACGGGTAAGACAGTTATGGGGAGAAGGGATCAGAGACTAAGCTCATATGCAGGTGATGGGGAACACGGAGGCAGGGGTTGGAGGACTTCAAGCCGTCTAGGGGTTTGTGTGGGACAAGAAGGTGCTGAGGGAGAGGGAAATGAGAAGGGACTGGGGATTATTTAAGGGAAGCACTGCCTTCACGATTTTTCTTTCCTTCTGCTAGCACATCCCTGCATTAACATAAGCCCACCATGCATATACATGCATATATATGTGTGTGTAAGCCTATGTATGCACACACACACATGCACCAGCATCGTCTTTAAACCTGTCACCAAAACGGCATGCAAAGTTTCTCTCAGCCCTTCCTACATTAAACAATTCTGTGGTGACGTATGCCTGATATTTGCGAGCATGAGGCTTCTTGTAGCTTGACAGCTGTTGGTTTCGAATTTTATTAAACTTCTGCCTTGTTCAGTCTGATTTCTTTAAGGCTTTATCTAATTGCCTTGGGCCACAGGGCCTACCACCTTGGCCATGTGCAAAGATATAAATTTTACCATGTAATTGAGGGCAAGTAATAAACTCATGTATAATAAATAGCAAAGAATTTTGATGATCTGTGTCCTCATGGAAGAATGGCTCATAAAAATAATTATTACATGATACATGCTTACATTATTTACAAGGTACATGCATGCTCTCCTTTATCCAAACGCTATTGGGCATTTGGATATAATCACCAGGAATCCAGGCATTTCCAAATGCCCACATGTGTGTTAACATGTAGCCCAAACATCTGTTTGTTGACTGAGAAATGTGATTTTCAGCAGGCCACTGAGTTCCAGGGGCCCACAACCTGTTCTTAAGTCACCTCTTCTGGGAAGAAGCTGTGATTCTTCTGCATGATTCGGCTCCCCACCCACTTCATGTCTCCGGAGTATACTGCACATGTGAGTTCGCTTGTCTATCTCTCCGCACAAGAATGGGAGCACTTTGAGGAAAGTGATGTATCGGATTCATCTTTTTTACTTCCAGACTTTTGTGGAGTGAATGAATGAATGAATGCAATACCTACCGTGCACCTGTCCATCTATACATCCAACGCCATGCCTTGCAGAGAGGAGGCAAATACTGAATGAACATCTATATTCACGAGTAGAGAGATTCTCATCAGCTGCGTTGCATTACATAGTTTCTCGTTTAAGCGTTTCTAAGCCTGCAAAGTCATTTTTACACTGCTTCCCCTAGCCCAAGGGAGAAAATAGATAAAAATAATGAAGAACTTGCAGTGCCAGGAGGAACGTGAATTCCCCACGCTCGCTGGGGGAATGAGGCACAGAACCCACGGTTTGGATTTCGCTTCCCTCTGCTCTTTCCCTCCTGCAAGCGGGCCTCCCTTGGCCTTTCTCTTCATATTAGAACTTGGCCGAGTATTTATATATATTACAGGGCCTCTCTATGTAAATCCACATTCCATAAATCCCAAAGCTTTTCTTCTGTTTCAGAGCAAGGGGCCTAACAAGAAATATGTGTGTATATATATATATATATATATATATATATATATATATATATATTTGCAATCAGCAAATGGCTTTTTTATCGATTCACTTCTTCTAACAGCAGGTTTGCTTCATGCAGACTTGAGGACTCTGGTATCTCTCTCCCTGTCCCCTGTCTCTCTGTCTCTCCTCTGTCTCTCTCCCCACCTCCTGCTCCCTCTCTTTCTCTTGGCCACGGCCCTTCCTTAAGTTCAGAGACACTGATCATTTACTCTCCCCCCCCCCCTCCACCTCCATCTCTCCCTTCCATCAGATTCATCTGACTTGGGCTGTGTTCATAAGCCCCTGGCTGCTCCACTTGTACTTGCCACCTGCTGTGGCTAGAATTGTAGGGCCCTAATCAGGTTTTGCTGTGTTTCCCTCACACCGTGTCCCTTCCCCATCCATTCTGCCCTTTTGACTCTTCTCCCTCAACCCTCACCTTCATGGTACATGGGCCTATTAAATGGTGTCCGGTCCAATTTCTGGCACCCCATAAATCTAAATTTTCAAGCTTGGGAAGCCAGGCTCACCCAGTGGCACCCAGATAAATGAGTCCTCCATGAGAAACCTACACTGGTCATTACTCAAGACTCTCCAGAAACCCCAACACAGGGGTTCCTGCCTGGCAAAGTCCGAGTCCCCCTTTCCTCCCTCACCCCCTGAAAAAGAAAACGCCCCAGCAGCACGGATGCTAGTCTTCATCCGGGCGCTCCCGCCCTCGGTAAGGATGCTCAGACCCGTGCCCAGCCTCCCGCCCCAGCACCCAGCCTCCCGCGTCACTCCGGCCCCACAGCGGCTTTGAAATGAGACTTAATATCCCGCACACGCGCCTGCACTGCTCAGCTCGCTGGGGCTCCGAGTGTGGAGCTGAACAAAGAGCCTCCGTGCAGACATTTCATTGTTTGCAACAAGGGCAACCGACGAGGGCTTCCCTCCCCAGCCTGCTCCGAGCTGTATCCCTTGCCTTTTTGGGGGAGGTGTTGGGGGTACTGTTTCAACACCCTGAATCTCCACTCCACCCAATTGACAAGGGTCTCTTGGGGCAGGAAGAGGGTTGTGGGGGCTGGAGGCCTTGGTAGCCAGCTCAGCATCTTGGAAGACTACGGGAAGGGGTTGCCCAGGGCCAGGGCTGCTGAGGGGGCACCAGGGCCTAGGGTCTGTGCTCCACTCCCGAGACCTGGAGACGGTGGGCTGCTCTTGGGAACTTGGGCACTATTTGTGTTTACTTATTTGCTATTTTGACTTGGGAAATTACCCCCTTTCACTCTGCCAGCCTTCTGCTTCGGCACAATAAAAATTAATTACAATGAATTAGAACCTTTATAAACCACCCTCAGCAGTACAATGGCTTGGAGACAGCCCCTCCTCTGGCCTCTCACTGGTCTACAGTTTGAAATCCCATTAGAAGAGCAATTCTAGAAGGCGAATGTCTCTAAAGTAAAGTACCTGCGTTTTGGCTTCTATGGAATAAATCTGGGAACTAATCGGATGCTGTGAAGGGTGGCTTTATGTGTCAGCTTGCCTAGGCAGTAGTTCCCAGTGACTTAATCAAACACTAATTCAGGTGTTGGCCTGAGGATGTTTTGTAAATGTGGTTAAGGGCTACAGTTGATTGACTAAGCAGACTGCCCCGAAAAATGTGGGTGGGCCGCATCCAATCAGTTGAAGGTCTTAAGAGCAGAAACTGAGGTTTCCCAGAGAAGAAAAAAAATCTGCCTGGAAACTGCAGCATCCACTTTTGTCTGGGTTTCCAGCCTGCTGGCCTGCCCTGCGCATTTCAGACTTGCCAGCTCCGACAATTCCTTGAAATGGATCTCTTCCTATAAAAATAAATCTCTCTGCATCGATAGCTCTATCTATGTAGTGTTGATTTTACTTCTCTGGAGAACCCTGCCTGATACGTTTAGAAAACTTATGCTGAATTTGAATTGTTCATTGTGTAAGTAACTCCTGGGAGGATGACCACTCTTATTTATATGTAATAAAATATATCATATATCTTTTATTCTCTGGCACAAAGCTCTGTGTTGTGCACATGAGAGGGGCTTAAAAAATACTCACCAAAGTGACCAAAGGCCCATGCTTTACTCGACTTCTGCCACTGAATTTTCAGCCCATGAAAGCATTTGCTTCTTCTCAGCCATGCGGCACTAATCAGCCCTACTTGGGACTCCAAGTCTTCTCAGGACTTACCCATGACATTGTAAAATACTGATGCTCTCAACACTCTCTGCCTTTAAAATCTATTCAAGTCACATCTCCCCCCAAAAGCCTCGCTGCAGAGAGTCCAGGCACTTAACTTACCCTGGCCTCCTTAACGCTTGTACATGGTTTATATTGGTTGTGCTTTGCTTTGCCTGCCATCTGACTATGTTGCTCTCCATTTCTCGTTACTGGTGGGCCCTCTGGGGCGAACCTAGGCTCTGATGTTGTGGAGCTTTGTGGTCCTTGGAATCAGCCAGACCTAGCTCGAGACCCGGGTCTCATAGAAGCTGTGAAAACCTGATGAAATCATATAACTTTTATGAGCCTTCCTTATTAGTAAAATGGAGGTTAAATGACTCACAGGAACCTGTGAAGGATAAATAAAGCAAATAGTTCGTAATCAATTATTTTTTTTTAACATTACAGTAAAACACTCATATTTCCCCTAGTGAAATTCTCTGTGGAGCTGCAAAACACAAGCCAGATAAGAACTACTGTGGTTGGCTCTAAGGAAAGCCTCCTTCTTTTTTTTTTTTTTTTCATTTTATTTTATTTTATTTTTTATTTTATTTTATTTTATTTTATTTTTTTATTGGTGTTCAATTTACTAACATACAGAATAACCCCCAGTGCCCGTCACCCATTCACTCCCACCCCCCGCCCTCCTCCCCTTCCAACACCCCTAGTTCGTTTCCCAGAGTTAGCAGTCTTTACGTTCTGTCTCCCTTTCTGGTATCTCCCACACATTTCTTCCCCCTTCCCTTATATTCCCTTTCACTATTATTTATATTCCCCAAATGAATGAGAACATATAATGTTTGTCCTTCTCCGACTGGCTTACTTCACTCAGCATAATACCCTCCAGTTCCATCCACGTTGAAGCAAATGGTGGGTATTTGTCATTTCTAATAGCTGAGTAATATTCCATTGTATACATAAACCACATCTTCTTTATCCATTCATGAAAGCCTCCTTCTTGTGTGCTAGAATTCCTGTCTTCCATCCTATTCAAGGACGTTCCTTTAGCAGTTCTCCCTTTGTCTCCTACATCGATATGTAGCCCTGCTCTACTGGTCATTCCAGCCAGTCAGAAAACATGCGGTATAGTCTCCATCTTTAAACCAAACAGCCAACATAAACCTTCTTCCTTCACCCCATATCCCCAGTGGTCACTACACCATTCCTGTCTTTTTCTCTGCTATAAAGTTCACTGACAGGTTGGCTACACATTTTGTCTCCATAATCTCTCCCCATGTTTTTTTTTTTTTTTTTTGAACCCACTCTAGTTGGGTCTTTGTTCATACTACTCCACCGCAGCTATAGCCAAGGTTGCAAAAGACCTTCACATTTCCAGAAGTTACAGTTGGTTACCCATCACCATCTTGCTTGGTCTACCAATGTTGGGTACAGTTGGTCACACCTTCACCTTGAAGTACTTGCCTCACTAGACCCTGAGATACCACTCTCTCTGAGGTGTCCCCACTTCACTGGCATATCCTCCTCAATCTTTTTTGTGTGGTTCCTTCTCATCTTCTTAGCTTCTAAATTTTTGAGTGCCCCAAGGCTCAGTTCTTAATTTCCATACACTTGGTGCAGGGAAGGAGGGTTTCATCTAATCCCATAGTTTAGAATACCATCTATATTCTGATAATTCCCTATTTATATAATCCATCCAGGCCCTCTCTCCTGAAAGCCAGACTCAGAGCCAACTGCTTACTTAACATCTTTCCTTGGATGTCTTAATAAACTTCTAAAATTCATCATGTCCAAAGCAAAATCTCGATTTCCCCCTGAAATCTGCTATTCTGAAGTTTTTCCTATTTCAATAAATGACAATTGCATTCTACAGTTTACACATCTCTAAAACCTGGAGATCATCTTTGGCATGTCATTTGTTAACATGCCCTGCAGCCAGCCAATCCAAGGGCAAATGTTATAGGCTCTGCTTTGGCAGTGCATTCCAAATCTAACCACTTCTTACCACATCCACTGACACACTGAGTCTAGTCCAGTTCACTATCTTCTATCATGTGGATTATCTTAACAGCCTCATGATTGTCTCCTCATTTCCTCCTGCACTTGACTATAGGTAATTTTGAACACACTATCCAGAGTGATCCTCCTAAAATATTAGTCTAATCATGTCTCTCTCCTGTCCAAAATCTTCTGATAGCTTCCCATCTCACTCAAAGTAAAAGGTAAAGTATCATTAAAGGCTCAAGGCCCTACACCATCTGTCTCCAGCAGATTAAGGCAGAAGGTTAGTTTCTATCACATTCTTTATCCACCCCTGGGTGTGATCATCTGACTTCAGCCACGAACTCCTTGCTATTCCTCAAACACAGTGAAATATACACACACCTCAGGACCTTTGTGGTTCCTGTTCTCTCCACCTGGAACATTTTTCTCCTGTGTAAGCACGTGAATCCCTCCTAGATATTCACAGGGATCCCTCTCCTCAGAGAAGAGAACTTCTCAGAGATCTGAATCTGATCACCCTTTATAAAAAGGAGCACCCTTTCTCATCTCTTTGTAGCCTCCTTACCCTGCTTTATAACTTTATAGCACTTATTAGTACCTGACATATTATATACTCCTTTGTTTTTCTACTTATTGTCTATTCTAACAAAAAATGTAAGTTCGAGATATCAGGAGCTTTGTCTCTTGTACACTCTTGTATTCACTAGCACCAAAATACAATGTCTGGCACAGTGGATTCTCAATAATTATCTGTTGAAAAAGTGAATGAATGAAGTGAAATTGATAGGCCAAGAGCCCCATTTACTCTAACCTCCACCCTTTAGGGGACCCCTGGGTGGCTCAGTGGTTGAGCATCTGCCTTTGGCTCAGGGCGTGATCCTGGGGTCCAGGATTGAGTTCCATATCGGGCTCCTTGTGGGGAGCCTGGTTCTCTCTCTGCCTATGTCTCTGCCTCTCTCTGTGTGTCTCTCATGAATAAATAAATAAATAAATAAATAAATATTATTTATAATATTAATAAATAAATCTTTTTTTAAAAAAATAACCTTTACCCTTTAGCTCTGAATCCATCCCCTGGAGCACCAGAGATGGTCTCATCCCTAAAGAGCTAACCTGTCCCTTCTCAAGTCTTTGCTACTTGACTGTAAACATCACTGGTTCTTTCTACAGTTCTGTAAAGAGGATGGTGGTTCTGATAGCACATCCCAGTTTCTTCACATTCCAAAGTGTAGTTTGTCTGGCTTTAGGGGTCTGGACACTTAAACTAAGTGAGTTGTTTTCTTGACTATGTTCTGGTCCCCTTTGGGCTTTATTTCCACTGTAGCCATAATGGCTCCACCTACCCATGTCTGAAGACAAGTTTGAAATTGCAACAAGAGAGATTTTGATATAGAGCTGAAGTCGCTCAAATGGTAAAAGTAACTCATGTAAAAGCGTCAAGATAGAATATTACAGATTTGGAATGACTTGTTATTGTGCCTTAAGGTCGGGATGAATTAAGGGGGCGGATGTTTGTAAGTGCACTTTGATTAGAAGTAGGTCATCGGCAAACCCACTAGCAACAGTTTACTGCTCACAGAGCAGTTTATAGCTTACGCACATGATGGAAGCAAAAGTATTTCCTGTAAGATCTATTTAAAAATGTGGATGGTAATCAGGGGCAGAAGACAGACAGCACATACAAGTGGAGTAATTGCGGAGAGTTTAATGATGGGGCTATTTACAAAGGTGTGGGAAGGGTTAAGGAAAACCCACCAGAAGTGTTGAAGCAACAATCAGGGGTAAGCCAAACTGGGTTTTGTGACCCCTGACGCCTGAAAAGTCAAGGGGAGGGAGTCGTTCCTGGCCCTGGAGAGAGCAGCTAGCTTTAGGAGAAGGCTGCCTCAAGTGTGGCTCTCTCAAAGCTACCCAACAGGGACAGAGCCAGTGGAGCAAACACTTCCACCTAACTCACTGCTGCCTCCCCTGTCTACAGCTAGTGCTCCTTTGACAGTTCCCAAGTAGACCCTAGGGACCTGGGGAGCCACTGAGGTAGCCTGGAAAGGTCAGCCTCCAGGGGCCCAGAGCACAGTGCAGAGGGGTGGAGGATGCGAAGGAGTCAATGGGGGAGATTCCAGCAAGGTGTGCTTAGGAATGAACAGCTTTTGAAGAAATGAGGGTTTACCCCCAATAGTTTCCTATAATGCCTGAAATAGCTTATGGATGTATTTTATGAATTGTTTTAATGTTGAGGTTTTTTCTTTTCTTTTCCTTCTTTTTTTTTTTGGTGGTGGTGGTGGCGGTGGGATGATGGACTTTCCCATTTGATTTGCTTTTCTGGATTAAAATGACCTTATACTGTTCTTTAAAAATTGATGTGTGACTGTAGGATTCCATTTGCTTGGTTTTAGGCACTGGTTAACCCAGTGTATGGTGATAGGGGTTAGAAGGGTTGTTACCTCTGGGAAGGGGCAGAAAGGAATCTTTCTAGAAAATGCGTGTCTTGAACTATTGTGGTGGTTACAAGGGCATATATATATATATATATAAGTAAAAATTCAATGAGCTGTAAACTTAAGATTTATGTATTATTTTTGTATGTAAATTATATCTCCATAAGAAAGAAGAAAAAGGAAAACAATATGGTTATGTCCTTGGAAGCACAATGTTTGTATGCAATGTTTTTTATGTGTTTATACAATCTATACAAGCATTTGTGTGCCAGTTCGGTATTCTCTTATCTGTTCTCTCTACCCTTATAACTGGCACTCAGTTTTTTGAGGGGCAGAGGTAGGGGAGGGGGTATAGACTATCTTGGGGAAAGCTACCGACAATTACCCTCAGTTGAAAATAAACATAATAAAACTATAGAAGTCTAATTTTTGCAACTTGAGAGGGTTTTTTCTGTAGCTATTCACTTCTAATCACTCTCACCTAATAAATGAATAGAATAGCTAATGTGATTAGACTAATTCACTATTCATCAAGAATATTAAATGAATAGAATATTTTGCATTTCGCCAGTCACACATCTTGAGTATTTACCTGATATTACAATCAGACATGTGTTAGATTCTCTCTCTGCTTCTGGGCCATAGCTCATGGATAATTATAGTGTTTAATTAGCCCCACACAGCACTTGGCTCTCCGGTGTGGATGGAAATTACAGGATGTAGAAAGAACAAATCAAAGACTGTAAGGGAAAGTAGCCGTTTGCTATATTCCCCTGGAAACATTAGCAGGGGCGATGGGCAGCACGGGGTGAATGATGTTATTCCACTTGAATAGAAAAGAAGTTGCTTTTCATAAAGATTTTAAAAGTACTTTTTTAAAAAAAATACAGCTAGTGAGCATAAAAATGGAAAATAGATAGAGAGTATAATGTACTTAAAAAGAGGATTTTTCCCCCCCCTAACCATTCTTGACTGGCTCTTCCATTTGATGAAATAATAGGATCCTCGGTTGATTGGGAGCTTCCTCCGAGCAAGCTGGACAGGTGACTGTAGTCTCAAGCTATTGAACTCACTGTCAGAGGTTAAGGTACTCTTTCTCAGTCCCTAAGGCCTGAAAGTGCAATGGAACAGAGAAACACTAGCAAAATGTCTAATTTCCCAAATTCAAAGTGCTAATTAGGATCAATCCAATCTCATTCCGCACACATATAGCAAGCATCCTTTCTGATAGGACATGGTGCTAAGTGCTATGGAGGACAGAGAAGTAACACAATATCATATTCTCGAAGGTGGGGAACTGTGAGAAAAGGGAGAGGTTGGAAGGCACACAGGGATGGCTATCTGAGATAGGGTGCTATAGGGTGCCTTCAGCATGTGATGTGGGGAATCAAGAAATATTTGATGATAAAGATGGTGATTCAGATAGATTTAAAAGGTTGGGTAGGATTTTGAGGAGTCGAGGTGAGGCCAGGCCAGGCAGACAGCCATAGAGCCAAGATGTGGAGGTGGCAATCTAGTGTGGCTTGTGGAAAAGGGTGTCGGGAAGCAAAACAGCTTTTGGTTTCCATCAAGGCTGACTACACTTGACCCAAACTTACTCTATGGCCCTTGAGATGAAAGAAAATATATAGCTCATTTGAATACCTTTCTTCCATGAAGGTCTTCCTTTGTTCTCACTCTGATGTTATATGGGTTGAATTTGCTCATTTTCTAAAGAGAGTTACAAGGTTATCCTAAGCCTTCTTTAATTCTACTTAAAAAAAAAAGCACCACGTAGAGAAAAATCTATGTTCTCTGATGTGTAAGCTATTGGACATTTTTCACTCATTCAGCAAATATTCATTGAATACTTACTATGTTCCTGACACTTTAATTGAGGCTCTGGGACACACAATTGAACTGACAAGTCCCCTCTGTCATGGAGCTTACATTTTAATATAGTGATGGGAAATAAAGACATATGCTGTATTACCTCATATATCAGGAGGTGATAGTCCCATGAAGAAAATAAAATAGGGTACAGGAGATAGGGAGTCCCAAGGATGGTGTTCTTGTATATAAGGCCATCGGGGAAATTCTCTCTGATGCTATTATTTGAGCAGAGAAGGAAAGAGTGGTATCTGGTGGATATCTGGAAGAAGAGCAACAAGAAGAGCAAGTGCAAAGGCCCTGTGGGCAGAACACGCTTGGTGTGTAGGAAGGGCATTGGGGACAGCATTGTGGTGAAATGGAGGGAGGGGTGCACAGCATGTCAGGAGATGGGAGGGGGCAGGGGTCAGATCATGGAGTGGAGACTTTGGCATGTTCTCTGGTCACATTTTCAGCAGAGGAGTGACACGATATATTTGGTGTTTTACAGGAAGCACTCTAGCTGCCGTATAGGCATCAGATTGGAGTGGGGAAGGGGGAACAATAATAGAAATGGATATGGTAGCTAGGAGTCTACTGTAAAAACCCAGGCAAGGCAGCTTGCTAGTGGTGGAGGTAAGTAGGTGCCACGATATTCCTATTGGACGGCGAGTGGAGAAACTGAGGAAGCAATTGAATATGTGAGTCAGAAATTCAGGTGAGAGAGTTGAGAAGAAGAAAAATTAGGGAGCCATGGTGTGTGGACAGTACTTCGGCCCTTGGATGGGATGAAAGCTCTGGGGATGTGCTGTGGATAAAGAGGCTAGAGTCCTGGGAAACTCCAGCATTAGGGGTGGAGGGACAAAGAGGAATCAACATAGTAGTTTGAACAGGTTAGAGAAACTGTGTGGCTTTCAGAGGACAAATCAAGAGTGTTTTGGGGTGCCTGGGTGGCACAGTTGGTTAAGCTTCTGATTCTTCTCTTGGTTTTGGCTCTGGTCGTGATCCCAGGGTTGTGAGATTGAGTCCCGTGTTGGGCTCCGTGCTGGGCATGGAGTCTACTTGAGACTCTCTCTTTCTGCTCCTCCCAACCTCTCTCTCTCTGTCTCTCAAATAAATAAACAAATCTTCCAAAAAAAAAAAGTGTTTCAAGTAGGAGGGCAATTCTCTCTTAGAAAAGAAAAGCAGCTTTCTTTCTGCATACACATGCACCCGAGTAGAGGATGTAGTCGCTAAGTGTGGCAGGCAGTGCTCTAACGCTACCCCCCATTCCTTAGCCCCACAAACGCATGCCACGGTCATCCCTGGGACCGTGAATATGTTGCATCTTACTGCAGTGATTTACTCTATGACAGTTGACGGGCCTGACCAGATCGCGTCAGCCCCTGAAAAGCAGAGTCATCTCCAGCTGGTTGCAGAAGAGGCAGTCAGAGAGACAGGCGCCAGCTGCTCTGGAAGAAAGCAAATGCCACGTGGTGAATGGCCGAGGGGGGCGCATGGCAGGAACGTGGAGGAGCCTCCGAGGATGGAGAGCAGGCCTCGGCTGACAGCTAGCAGCAAGATGGGCAGCTCCATCCCCTTGCCTCAAGGACATGGCTTCTGCTGACACCCAGTCACCTTGGAAGAGGACCCACCTGAGAACTGCAGTCCCGGCTGGCACCTTGATTCTGGCCCAGTGGGACCCTGAGCACAAGATCAAGTCACTCCCTGCCCAGACTCCCCACCCAGAGAAACTGCCAAATTATAAATTTGTGTTGCTTGAAGATGCTAATTTTGCGGTGATTTCTAATGCAGCAATAGAAAACTAATACCCCGAGTGAGACGAGGGCTTGAAGGCTTATGAGAAAGACAGAGTGAGCAAAATAGGGGGAAGGAGGGAGGGGGGAGGAGGAGTGATGATGAAGAAGTGCACCTGTATGAATATTTTCAGGGCACTATTAATCATAGAGTAAATAACTCTCCTCATTGCAGAAAAGGAATTTAAGAAGAGAAACAGTGATTTATTGCTGAGCCTGCGAGGGTTTCAGACTAAATGCTTGGCCAGACCAGAAATCAGATTGCTCTGGAAGGCTCATTTGGGGACTCCCTCCGCTCAGTATGTGATTCGGGCTTTCTCCCCTGTAGACACTGGCCTGGGCTGGGTTTCTGGGGACACACTTTCCACTCTGGCTCCCATCATGAATTACCTCCACAAAGCCTTCCTTATTTGAATAGGGTCCACACTGTGACTTATTATTGACTTGGAGGTCCAGAAACTTGAGAGCTGCGGTCCATGGCACAGGTTTTCAGTTTTTCTGGGCTATTTAGAGCAAGTAAAGGAGGTCACAGGAGCCAACAGGCATGGGCTTTAATTTTGTCTGTATTTACTTATTTTGTCTCCGGCTGTGTGACCATAAGACACTGTTGACCTGCTTGGAATCTCACCCATAATTTGGGGGAAATTCCAATTCGGACTTATTTCTGACACAGAAGGTGCGGATGAGACAGCGAGAGGTGAAGGCAGTCGTACAAAGCCTTATTACCATTTCAGCTTTGAGTGTGCGCTCAGCAGCGTGTGGTTTCTTTTAATCCCGAAGGTTCTGCATTACAGTCTGTTAACATCCCAGTCACAGAGGACCTACCCTTAAATATCACAATGTTAGGATGTTACTCCAAGTAATTAGAGACACAGAGAACGGAGCAATGAGATTGGTTGCCACTGTAGATAATATTATCATAAAGGTAAAATTCCATTGCAATGACTGTTATTATGGTATTATGCTTCCGTGCTATCTTGAAACGAGTACTTTCTCTAATTATCTAAAACAAACCAAAACAAAAGCCTGCATAAGATAGTGCATTTCCTTTCTAATGACGGTATTTGATTGTGAGCTGTCTGCAGGACACAGGGAAAACCTGAATGGAGCTTTTGTCTTACTATGAAGTAAACATCAGACTGCAGTTTCTTCTTTTCCCTCTTCAACATCACAGGGGCTGAAACAATATTTCACTGAGCTTCCAAACCACCACCAGTGGTCAAGGGGAGGAAAGTAGAGGGGCAGGAGTCCAAACGCCTTCCTCTAAGCAGGTGGAAAGCCTCCTTTTGCCCTTTCAATTCACAGGGGGAGAGAATGGACACAGCAGGTCTTATCTCCAACACCTGGGGACAGGAAAAGTGGCAACCTATCCTAACAGAACCCCGTTGTGCATAAAAACGTGGAAGGGAAGGAGGAGAAAATGCAATTGCAGAGCTCTCTTCACAGAGAGATTATACTTTGAGAACACAGCGCTGCTTGCAGGGTTGATACAATTATTTGCTTTTTTCAGGTAAGACAAGAGAAAAGGTCAGAAGGAATTGGATTTCTGTGACTACCTTCCAGCACATGATAATGGAGCACCCACAACATGGGGATGCAGCAGTGAGCAATGCAGGAAAGGGTCCTACTCACATGGAATACATGTTCTAGTGGGTGGGGGGCGGGGGACAGGACAAATAGAGTAATACATATGGAATATGTCAGGGGGTGGCAAGTGCTGGGAAAAAGAATGGAGCAGGATAAGGGTAGAGAGGTGGCTGCTGGAGGGGTCGTTGCTATTTACATAGGGTGGCCAGTGAAGGTCACGCCAATAAGGTGATGTGTGAGCTGAAAATGGAAAAAGTGTTGAGGGAATAAACCATCTAACAGTTTTGGGGAAAACCACTGCAGACTGAGGGAACAGCAAATGCCAACGAACACCCTGAGATAAGAGCACATCCAGCTTTCAGTCATGCATTGATTTATTTCTTTGGCCATTCATTCATTCATTGACGCTCTTTCTTACAAATAATAACTTTAATGTCAACAACGTACATCTAGGGAACACTTTTTGTTAAACTTGTACTTCATTGTGGTCATGAAATGCATATTTGTTGGGGCACCCGGGTGGCTCAGTCGGTTAAGCATCTGACTTCAGCTCAGATCATGATCCCAGGGTCCTGGGATCCAGCCCTGCATCAGGCTCCCTGCTCAGTGGGGAATCAGCTTCTCTCTCTCCCTCTGCCCCCGCTAATAAATAAATAAAATCTTAAAAAAAAAGGAATGCATATTTGTTGACCAGCTAATATATATTTGACGTAAGAGGAAAATAGAGAGGAGTCAGGCAAGATGCTCATCCTCAGAAAGAATACAACCCAACCTAGAAACAGACATCAGCAAATCGATGTACACCGGGGGGTTCCTGGGATTGGGAAAATAGCATGGGCTTTGGAGAAAGAGACTCTTATCTAGCCCTTTGTAACTAACTTGGGCAAGTTCGTTTCTTCTTTGAGCCATGGAGTCCTGGGCAAGCGAGATCTGTTTTGTAGAACTCTTGTGAGGAGTCGATGAAATAATCTATCTGAAGTAAATAACAAATAGAAGGTCTAATTAATGTACCATCTCTTCTCCCTCTCCTATAATATTAGTATGATATGACTAACTAGCTGAATGCATACTAAGAATAGTATACATTCATAATCCTAATATTTGGCACATTGTATCGTGGCTAACCGATTATGTGCCTATCTCTCATCTTAAACCCAGGTTTTCTTGAAGATAAGCAACCTCGTTAATAACCATTGGGGCTAATGGGCCCAGCCCAACACCTGGCACATGGTAGGGTATTCAGTAAATATATACCGAACGTATGGAATTAGCGAATGCTTAGAATAGGCACAGTCAGCACTGTTTTCTGCCATAGATAATTACGTAGAAGAACAGAAAGGTAAACTAATTTCTTCTTGATTATACAACAGAGGTCAAGAGTCAGATTTTTCTATACGGTCTGTACGGAGTCTGGCGCATCTAAAAACATAATTTAAAATCTTTCTAAACACGGTATATTTGGGAGGCCAGTCTGAAACAGGGCCTTTCCATGCATTTCTTTTACAGTTGGTTTAAATAATTAGGATATAGTAAACTCTTTATTCTCAACAGTAATGGAAACATAATTGAATCCCCCGGATTATGCAGAAGATCATATTGTCCATTGGTTTCAACTCCTCTTAAGTGGACTCAGTTAATTTCATTTTATCTTCCCTTCTTGTTTATTCTCAGGCAGAGAAACTGAACAGCTTTGACTTCCGCTGGCACCCAGTCAGTACTCCATAAGTATTTGTTGAATGAATAAATGATGAAAGGACTCTTAGCCACGACCACTCCCTAAGAGGCTGATTGTTTCTTTCATCAAGATGCCAACACCCTCAGCCTCTCCTTCACCCCTTTTACTGCATCTAGGCCATCTTCATCCCTTCATCTCTCATTAACACCCTCATCCCCTCACTCCTCCCACGTGCTGCAGTGCCCACTACAGCTGAGTCAGGCCCCCTCGACTCCTCGAAGGCGCAGCATTGTGTGAGAGGGTCTCTAAACGCCAGCGACATGACCAACACACATCCAGCCATCTGACTTCAGCAGGTGCTTACTGATAACCTTATTATTCATATCTTGCATTTTTCCTAGCATTGTGCCACCGTTTTCTCAAGTTTCTGTGTTTCCTCAGCCCCAGTCTTATTTCCTCCCAGCCCTTAGCATCAGCAGACCATGTCACCTCACTTGGAGTTGGGAAGCCAGCAGAGTCCATCTTGGCACAAGTCAGATCTGTCACACGTGTTTGCTAATCCCCTCAACTAGCTTGCTTATTTATAAATCTCTGTCCATCTCTGGTCCTCCCTGGGCTGTTTCTGCGTTGTCTCTCCACTCTTGTGTTGGCTGCTTCCAGAACTTCCATGTCCTTGACTCTGCTTTTGACTACTCTTCCAGTTATCTGTTGTATCTCCCCAAATTAGAAGTTTTAAACAACTCCATTTTATAACATCACACAATTTTGTCAGATGTTCAGGCAGGGCTTGGCTGATTGGCATCAACTGGGTCACTTGGCAGCATTCAGCTGAGGGTTGGTCAGAAGAGTGTGAACCAACTTCATTTACATGCATGGCACCTTGGTGAAGATGGCTGGAAGGTGGGTCTCAGCTGGCTTCCTCTCCATCTCCAAGGCGTCTCTGTGTGATCTCTCCAGCAGGGTCATTGGACTTCTTATTTGACACATCGGGGCTCCCAGAGACAACGTTATCTTAAAGACAAGGCTTAGAAATAACAGTGTCTCTTCTGACACAGTTTGAAGATCAAAGCGGGCCAGCCCTGATTCAGGGGAAGAGGAAACAGACTCAACTTCTCCATGAGAAGTGTTTGAAAGAATGTGCTGCATTTAAATTTTTTTTTACTGGCATAGTAAAGGACCACACTGCTCTGTGACCTGGGTTATGACATTTGACATAACTTTTTAAAATTATTTTAAAAATTATTAGGGGGGCCTGGGTGGCTCAGTTGGTTAACCGGCCCACTTTTCTTTTCTTTTTTTTTTAATTTTAATTTCATTTTTTAAAGAGATTTATTTATTTATTCATGAGAGACACAGAGAGGCAGAGACACAGGGAGAGGGAGAAGCAGGCTCCATGGAGGGACCCCGACGTGGGACTTGATCCCCGGTCTCCAGTATCACGCCCTGGGCTGAAGGCAGTGCTAAACCACTGAGCCACCCAGGCTGCCCACTTTTTTTTTTTTTTTAAGATTTTATTTATTTATTCATGAAAGACACACAGAGAGAGGCAGAGACACAGGCAGAGGGAGAAGCAGGCTCTATGCAGGGAGCCCGATGCAGGACTCGATCCCCAGACCCCAGGATCACTCTCTGAGCCGAAGGCAGGGGCTCAACCACTGAGCAACTCAGACATCCCTGCTGGCCCACTCTTAATTCCAGCTCAGATCATGTTCTCAGGGTCCTGGGATCGAGCCCTTCTTTGGGCTCCTTGCTCAGTGGGAAGTCTGCTTGTCTCCCTCTCCCTCTGCCCCTCCCCCTCCCCCTGCTTACTCTCTCTCTCTCTCTTAAATAAAAAACTCCAATAAAAAATATACAATAAATAAATAAATACATCTTTTAAAAATTATGAAATAATAAAAATTTTAATAGACTTTGTTTTTTACAGCTTTTGATCCCAGCAAGAATGAAAGGAAAATTATAGAGATTTCCCACAGACTACCTGCCCCCACGTATGCATAGTCTCGGCCATCAGTGAGGCCATAGTCACACCTCCTGATCACCCGAAGTCTGTAGTTGCCATCAAGGTTCACTCTCGCTGGTGTCCATTTTACGGGTTTGGACACATGTGTGATGACAAGCATCCACCATTGTGGCACCACACAGGGTGATGTCACTCTTGTGCAGTAGCCGTGGAGACGATGCATCATCCAGAGTTCCTCTATAAGGAAGGACTTGCTGCCCGTTGGTGGGGAATGCAGAGAGCAGTTTCCTGCTGGCAGCCTCTCGCAAGTCTGCCTCAGTTGCATGGGGCACGATTTTTCCGGAGCTCATGCCTTTCCCAGGGCATCTCACATGCGTGCCTGAGCCATGCGGGTGTATAGAGGCCCAGGCACTTTGGTCCGGCCACTTCTAACTGACACAAGACCATTCTGACGGGCAGCACTTACTCCAGAGCTGTCCTCTGGGTTGATGGAGGTCCGCGTTGTGCCTTTACTTCTCCCTTTGCCAAATGCAGCTCCTCCCTTCCCTTCACAAGTGTTGATCTTGCTAAGGAGACTGTCTCAGCACCTGGTTTCAGAGAACCTGCCTGTTACACATGTGCAATATGCAACTACATGTGCCTGCGCATAAACATACACATATTATATATGTACATATAGAACATATGCATCATACATGTATATATGCACATATAAAGGTTATATACGCACACACATCCTCTCACACACATGTACATTCACACCCATCCTGGTGTCTGAAGAGCTGCTTCTGTTCCCATCCAAGGCTAACCACATCTACTGGATATTGATTGCTCTCCTTTGCCCTGTACCTCATTCCTTCCTGGCCTGGTGGTCACAGCCCCATAATTGTTGTGAGAGAATGAAGAAGAGCTGCCTCTTCATCCAGGTACATTTTCTAAAAGTGACTACCAGCCCTAATTGTCTTCTCCTTCTTACTCTGACTATAGGGCTGGGCACAAAGTTCAGCCTGGGCCAATCAGAGTCTTCATGGTATTTAACAGGAACTGAGGAGAAAGGCTTTCTTTTCTGATGGCAAAGTTGGGAAGATACATGCCCGGGGCAGCCCATGGAGTGGGTCTGGGCTATGCTTGTCTTCAGGGGAGTGTGAAAGATTCCTAGAGGGCGGCAGGGGCAGGGGTAAGGCAGTGGTTCTGGAAGCGTCCAATCTCTGGGGACTGCCATCTCCAGCTGCATGCCTCTGCCTGTCGCTGGTCATGTAAGCCTGTGCGTTTCTGTTTGTGCCTAAGTTTGTTGATGAAGATACACAATCACTTGCAACTCAGAGTCATGATGAATAAGTAGATCCCTCCAGTGTTGCTCTCTAGTCTCTTTCTGTCCCTTACAGGACCCTTCTCCAATTATCCCACCTTCCAAGGTCTTTCCTCTGTTCCTCTCTACTGGCTGCTTTCCCTTTGCGTGAATTAAACACAGGCCTCCCCAGTGGATGGTGGAGAGAAGACTGCCCATTGAGCCCTGGGTCTCTTTAGCTAAATTCTTTTCACAGTGGGCCCCCCACACCCTCACATCCTTACTTCACTCTCTTAAACTCCCACCACCTGTCTTCTGTCCTCATCTCTCTGCTGAAGCAGCAATTTTGAAACTAGTTATCTAGCACTGGCCACAACAAAATCACCTTTCCTCAGTTTTATTATCTTAGATCTATTTTTGGCACATGACACTATTAAGCACTGACAACCTCCTCAACCCTCCAAACAACATGGTGTCAAACTTCCCTTCCTAGAGGCCCTCCATTCCACTGGCATTCCTGAGCAGTGACGTTCTGGTGGAGTCACAAGGGAGAAGATTCAGAGCGTCGGAGAGGAGGATGTTCTCCTCTACTTTGGAGTCAAGAGGAGCAGCAGCTATCCAGATGGTTTGGAGGTCAGTGGGGAAAAAAGTGGAGGGAACTTAGTTGGCTGCCTTTGTTCTTAGTAAAGAGTCAAAGCTATTGACCAAGAGTGTGGAAGGCTGGATGGAAATATTAGTATTGAAGAAAACGGGTGTTAGAAATATTGTAAAGAACAAATTAGCACATCCAAAAGAAATTGAATAATATGGTTATAAATCAGCAGCGAGGGCCTAGATAAGGTAGCCAGTTGGAATGAAATCAGCATAATTTCATCATTTTTGCCAAAAGTCCAAATTTAAGGGAAACCAATTATAGGGCAATTGCAAGCTTTGAGGCATCATGGGAGTGGTTCACCAGGGTCCAGACTAGATGAAGTTGAGGCCAGAAGAGGCTCTAGACCTCCAGACTAGGACAAATATTAGTTTAGCAAACTAGAGAGAAGGAGAAAGAATGATGACAAATCATTGGTAAAGCAGGGATCTTGAAATAGAAAAGCTCCAGCTGATGACATGACCCCTGGTGTGGCCATCCTTGGCACTAGCAGTTCTCAAATTGTGCATCAGAATCACATGGAAGCCTTGTTAAAGCATATTGCTGGCCCCACCTGCAGAGATTCTGATCCAGCATGTCTGGAGTGGGTATGAGATGTGCATTTCTAACAAGTTTTTGGTGATGCTGATGCTACTGGTCCAAGGACCATGCTTTGAGGGCTGCTGCTTTGCTGTGAGAAATAGAAAGGAGATGAAGATGGTGGTGACGAAGCTGGGATCTGACAGGCCAAGTTCATCAGTCATCAACAAAAACTTAGCGTACTGAAAGGTGCTCAAGGCTTTGAGCGTCAGAAGACTACATCAAGGAGAGTAGGGGGTTGCAGAGAAGAAGAGCTCACATGCAGTGGCTGCAGGATCATGCTCTGCAAGGGGGTTGAGAACAAGTGTGACCTTCTACAAATTGGGGCCAGGGAAGAGGAAACAGTTTCTTGGGGAAACGATTTTGAGACATATTTATAATTAAGGGAAAGCCACATTCCCATTTGGACAGTGAGGTACAAAGAATGCTGGTATCAGGATTTACAGCTATGTGGGAGTGTGCTCACTAATCAGAACACGATTCCACAGAACACCAAGTCACTGGGTGATTGGTGGAGCAGGTGCCATGGAGTCTGAGGAGTGGATGGGAACCTGGTTTGGATGAAAATGGGGCTGACAATGGGAAATAGGGAAGAAGACAAGGTGGGCGGGCTCTGGCTATGGACTCTACCTTCCCTATGGGGATCGAACCACCCCACTGGTGGTTGGTGAATATCTATGTGTGCTTTTGCTTTGAGAATGTCTTCTTAGCTTCTGATGATAGTAGTGTGACTGAGTAGAAGGTAGGCAAAAGGTGCTGTGAGCGGAGGCAGGAGGGCAGGCTGACACTATGCCTGTATGGATTTTTCTTTCTTTCCTTCTTTCTTTTGCCTTAAATGCTTTGCAGTATAGTGGCCACAAGTAAATATTTGTTGAAACAATTGATCCATATCACTGATCCCCTTCACTGTCCTCATTGTTGCATAGTGTGGCTTGTGTCTCATCACACATGGCACTGCATTAACAATTGTAACAGGAGGATGCTAATGGGGCAAACGAACATTTTGCAGCAAACAGCATTGGTCACTCTGCTGTAATAAGACCGAGCTAAGAATCAAAGTCCTTGTTTTCACTGTGTTTGTGACCTCGGCAGTGTTTGGGTCTATGATTTTTAAAGACTCTTGCAATTGAAAGCTGTATTGTGTAATGAAAAAAAGAAAAGAGTAGATTTAGAATTACATAGGTTGTGATCCTACTTTTAGATCAGCTCCTTAGACTCTGGAGAAGTTACCCACACCATCTTGTCCCAGTGTCTCTATCTTTTTGTCGTTAAAAGAAAGAAAGAAAGAAAGAAAGAAAGAAAGAAAGAAAGAAAGAAAGAGAAAAAGAAGTAAGTGGTCTTACAGGGTAGTTGCAAAGATTTAATAAAACAGCATTTCCAACATTCTTAAACACATTTCTGGGACATACCAAGTGTTCAATAATATGATTTACTTGTTTTTCTTTCCTTCCTCAGTCTCCACTTTTACCTTGATCATTCTGTACACTTTTGGGGGTCAGAGAACTATTTTTGCAGTAGGGAGTGCAGGATGCAGATGAGCAAAATACGTTTTGAAGCACTCACCTACACTACACTACTCCTCGCTGTCAAGGGTGTAACAGTCCTTGTTAGGCAGGAAACTTTCCTCCATGTTATTAAGCTCCCTTTTCATGAGTTACGTGCTTGTAAAGCAGGGCTTGGATGTTCTAGAAAGGGAAAGCTTTTCAGAAAAAAACAGGGATTACATTTCCCTGTACATACTCGCAAGTATGAAATTAAGAGGAAAAAGCTTTGCCAAGTCTGCATCGTGCCTGGACACTTGTTCTGAACCTGAAAGTTCTTGGCAGCTCTTAAAGCACGCACCTCCCTTAATCTGTCCCTGGATGGGACCTATCCGGGAAATTTATAGTTTATTTCCCCAATGCTTCATCTTTGTGCATTTCCCTGATGGTGTCAATTAGAGAAAGAAAGAAAGAAAGAAAGAAAGAAAGAAAGAAAGAAAGAAAGAAAGAAAGAAAGAGAAAAGAAAAAAGGTCTCTATTTCCAGTGTCCCTCATTTCCCGAGTACAAGCTGACAAGAACTTTGTCTGACACTGTGAATACGTTCAAACTGCTTCAAAACAGTTTGAAGAAAACCCTCCTTGAAACGAACTCTGTATACTTGCAGTGTCCCAGAGAAACTCGCTGAAAAGTCACCAAAGTGAGGGGGTAGGGGTGGGGGACCGCCATGCTTTCTACATAATTTTTTTCCTGTTTCAAGACTGGGGAGAGGAGGAGAACTATATCCTGTGAAGTCAAAGGTAGGGCATATTAAGGTTTTTTTGGCACTGCGAATTGCTACCATAAAGTTCAGACTCCAAAAAAAAAAAAAAGTCTTCTGTTCACTTCAGTTGAAAATAAAATCAGAATCGAGGGAGCCAACATCCTCTTTCACTTAATATGTAAATGGCGGTGCTGCCAGCGTGTGATTTACTCAGGCCTGTCTTAGTTTGTTTCTGTCACAGAATGCTTCTCTTAGGTTCCTTGAGTTAGATGCAGCAAGTCAGGAATATAAATTTATAGAGTATGATCATGAGAGAGCCGCCTTGATGTTTTTCTTTCTTACAATGGTGTTATGTGTGTGTGTACGTGTGTGTTTTCCAAAGGATATGACCCTGACTCTGCTGATTTTTTTTTTTAGATGTTTTGAGAGAAGGCGAGGCATTGTTAGAAGAAGTGGGAACGCAGAAAAAAATGAACAGAGTGACCTTGATGGTTTGGGGTGGCATGTTGTCTCCATCTCTTCTGGGAAGTGGTCTTTTTCTGTGGTGCATGATCCCAACGGGCAGGTAGGTTTGGGCCTGTTTGCAATAACCAATGTGATGCTCCACGTCCTTCTCTGGAGGGAGATATTAGAAGAACAACAATGACAGCACCCCTAAGGGCATGGAGGGGGGAAAGCCTAAGGAATCTGAGATATGAGGAGGTTCCAAGTAAAATAGGAACAAAAGCTGGGCTTAGCAGCCTCATCCTGGACTGTCTGTATCTTCCCCTTATCAAAGCACTGCCCTTGACCTTACTATTTGGCTTCCCGGTTGTTTGTGGGACCACTGCACACCCTGTTCCCCACAGATGGAGGCAAAGTCTGCATTCACACGATGAGACTTGTCTTCTCTCTGTAGGCTCTGTTCCCAGAACAGGCCGGCCTCGTTCGGATTCTTCCATTCAGGAGCACCAAAGCAGTCTGTATTTTGTCTGTAAGATCTCAGGGAAGCCTCCGGCCTGGAGGGTGATCCTGGTTGTTCTAGATGGGTCTTCCCGAGAGAGAGCAGTGTTCCATGGGAGCTGACCCCTTGGCAGTCTGCCCTTGAATAGGATTCATCACTTCACGTAGGACAGCAGATACTCCTTCCTCCATTACTACTTTGAAGGGTGGGGAGGAAGGAGTGGGCCATGAATATTTAATCAGGGAAAAGTAGGAGAGCCTTATTTGGAGAAACTACTTAATAGCAGTGCTGGTCCCTCCCCAGATGCAGGTGGATGCCACGTTGCCAGCCTAGCTCCAGACATTTGCAGGCTTTCATCTTTAATCATCTCTTCTGGGTTTGCTTTGAGTGGGGATCTACGAAGGCTCCTGTCTCTCCATCAAAACGCATCTCTAATTTAAACAGCTGTTAATAAGGGTTAAATCTGCAGGCTGAGCTGGCCCTTCACTTGTTACTTGCAAAGGGGGAAAAATCAATGGAGCAGGAAGCCAGAGGGGCGTCCATTTTGAAAAGCCGTAATGAATTACGTTTCCTTAGCGAAGCTGGCAACCTCCAGTCCTGCTCTCACAGCCTCCCTTTCACATATCCAAGCCCTCTGCGACACATCAAATTTAATGAGACTGCACAGATCTCAAATAAGGAAGGGGAGCGCTGCTGCTGGGGCACTTTATTAAGGAGGATCAGAGAAAACTCTGGCTTTTAAAAGGAGCCCTTAAAGGCAAAGGATCTTTTTGGGGGGCTGTGGAAGGAGGTCCCTGATTTCATTGTTTCATGTCCCCTCTGGTCTGGAGCACTTGACGACCTAATTCATCGTGAGCTCTTGGGGCTCAGCCTTAGCAAACAGGTCCCCGAACCTCAGGACCACTGCAGACCAAGAGGACTGGGAACCTTTTGATTTAGCGCCACCCCCACCCGCCTCAGGTCCATTAGAAGCAAATGGAGAGAGTAGCTTTCTGCAACTGCCTTCCATGTGATGAATCATTGTCATAACTGTATTTTCCAAATCAATAATTAAATCACTTATTTGCCCGATAGAACTGCACTTATGCAGATAGTGGGCGAAAGATTTTGAAATCTAGAAAAGCCGGTAGATGTGTTGGCCGCACATTTAAGAGTCAGAACGTTACCTGGGCATCAAGAGAACTTTTCGTTCATGTATCAGCTTTGTTGCTAATTTACAAAGCCTCTGTGATAAAATGCTATAACTCGACCTTCAATTTACTCGTTTATGAAATGAGAGGGTGAGGATAATCTACAATTCTCCACTGAGACTTCAGGCTCTGGATCAGTCTTGGAAAACAGAAGACACAATGGTGCTGAACCAGGGACACTGTGTGAGCTAGACACAGCTCTAGAGAAAAGCAACACACTTCTTTGGTGAGTCTTTCCTAGAGCCTCCCAGAAAAACTATTCTGGGATGCAGATCTCCAGGTACTGCATTCCAGAACTGTTTTCCTCTCCTAATCTCTGGTGACGACCAGATTTTTCTTATGCCCTGTGTAAGAAAAATAATGATAAAATGATAGCTGACATGTACAACACTGTGATCATGTGCCAGGCAGGGGGCTGAGGGGTGTATGAGCATTCTCCTGAGGGGCATGGGAGAGGAGAACCTGTGCTGGACCCAGCCCTCCTGGATTCAAATCACCTCTTTGCTATTTCCTGGCTGTGTGACCTTGGGCAAGTTACTTAATTAACAGTGCCTGGCACATAATAGGTGCTACAGAACTGCTGATGTTATGATCTCATCTCAACCTCAACTTATTCCCGCGAGGTAGGTATGATGATCTCCATCTTCCATACAGGAGCCTACAATGGAACACCAGGGTGGCTCAGCAGTTGAGCATCTGCCTTTGGCTCAGAGCGTGATCCCGGAGTCCTGGGATCGAGTCTCACATCGGGCTTCCTGCATGGAGACTGCTTCTCCCTCTGCCTGTGTCTCTGCCTCTCTCTCTCTGTGTGTCTCCCTCTCATGAATGAATGAATAAATAAATAAACAAATATATAAAATTGTATAGGAGCCTACAGCTCAACACCTGCCCTGAGATCACCGGGTTGGTGAGCGGTAGAGCTAAGAATCAAAACCTGAACTCCCAATCAGTTTGGGTCTTTTCAAGTCTTCTTTGTGCTTTAGTGGAAGTAAAATCAACCCATGTTGTTGAAGCAAGAATGTTTATTCTCCCCTCTACTCTCTATCTCAGAGCTCTTGGATTTCTCTTGGTCAACTTTCCCAGCCTTCCCTTTTATCCCTTTTTCTGTAGGTTTGCATCACAGTTCCTGTTTCCATTTCTTTTTTTTTTTTTTAATTTTTTTTTTAAGATTTTTATTCATGATAGTCACACACACACAGAGAGAGAGAGAGAGAGAGAGAGAGAGGCAGAGACACAGGCAGAGGGAGAAGCAGGCTCCATGCACTGGGAGCCCGATGTGGGATTCGATCCCGGGTCTCCAGGATCGCGCCCTGGGCCAAAGGCAGGCGCCAAACCGCTGCGCCACCCAGGGATCCCCATTTCTTTCTTTCTTTGTGTGGCCTTCTCTTCAAGGCCATTGCAGCTTTTCTTGGGGATTCCATTATGAGACTGGCGTACAATGTCTTGCTCTGCACCACTGATTGGGTGAGGAGGGAAGCCAACCAGCAGGAGAGAGGAGGGCAGTGCCCAGACTTCTATTGGGACTAAAAGGAAACCAACCGATCAAGTAGGCCTGGATGACTTTGTATCCCAGATGGCAGCTTTCTGGAACATAAAGGCCCAGAAGAGATAGCAGTTGAAAGGAAGGATGGTGAGATTAAATGTGAATATGGGAAAAAAGCCCTGGAGTATGGGTAGATGAGGTCAGAGAATGCAGCATGTACTATTGAGACCTTGTTGGGAGAATGCACTGGAAGAGAGCAGTGACATTCATTGTAACTCTTTGAGGGTAACTTTTGCTTAGTTTCGTCCCTATTGGGAAATAATATGGGGTGTTCAAACTGAAGAGTCTTGGAAAGGATGGCAAGGTGATGGAATCAGTTGCTTGGCCCATCTACGTCTCTGGACTCCTACCTTAGCTTGTGGTCTGATTTTATCTATGGGTAGACAGAAGAGAGATAACTTATGCACGTATGCATGTAGTTTGCAATGTTATTTGTTTAAAGTCAAGTTTTCTTTGTGTCCTCTGTCTTTGTTTTATGGCGGTGCATCCTCTTTCTATGCTCATGCCACCATCTTAGTCTTAAAGCTTCTTGTTAGAACCACGTTGTTTCTTCTCTCTTTGTCTCCTGGCACTTCCTGCAGTAAAGGGTACTGTCTGTGTTGACTACTTCCTTAGAAAAGTCTTTCTTGGTGTAACTGAGTGTTCCCAGAGGGGCCTTCCCTTTTTCTTCTGCCCTTTCTGGCTCTCAGCATTTAACCCTGGTGGTAGTCAACAGACTTTAACAATACACGGAATCAGAGTTATTCAGCTTGTGGTGAGCAATCTAGGGAAAATACCAAATTAATTAGTTATCATAGGTGGTAGCAAGTGCCTTTGCTTGCTCTAGAGAACTAGGTGTAGGGCTTCTTTTGAGACTGAGCTAGAAATGGAGCCAATGGCAGAAATCTGAGACATATCTCAGGAATACACTAATAATCTCTAACAAACTGCTATAATGTGAGACCACAATAGCAGGATCTTCACTCTACTTTGAAGCATTGACAATAGGCTTACCCCTGCATTTTCTCTGACCTTACTTCTGACCAATGAGGTAGGAGATGGAAAGGAAACTTCAAGAATACAGATAGACTTAATGTCAGTAGAATCCAGGTTTCTAAGCATAAGAAGTTATCTAACATGGAATTGGTGTGCTGGACCCTTGAATAAAGTGAACACCCAAGGTCTGCTTGACTTCATGGCTCCTGCAGATACACCACAGCCATCCAGGTATCTTTTTTTTTCTCACAGAGCCAAGAGGTTCATAATCTGAGCCACAAGAAAGCCATTTTTAACTGATAGTGGATAGTGGATATCTGTATTTATACTTCCACAGCCATGGGTTCATAGTCTCCACCTGGGGCACTGATATCTGAAGTGAGATACCATAAAGTTCACTGCTAACATGTTATGTGTTCACTGCTACCATTCTGCTCTAGTCTGACAGTGGTTTACAGGGCTCTAAAGACAGTAGATTGGAAGGAATCATAATACAACTTGCCTTGATTATCTCTTGGTTTTCCTTGGTTTTAAATTTAAATTTAAAAAAATTTGAATTTTTCCTCTTGATAAGTGAACATTTACTGATATTAATCCAGGATATGCTGTGTGCAGGGCTGATGTGATTTATGTGTCATGTGATGGACAGAATAAGGAACAGAATGTTCTACTTCTAACCAGGTACTTGAAGACACAGGCAAATAGGCATAGCTATTAGGCAAGTGAACATAACGTATCTGGGCCTCAGTTTCCATATTTGTAAAATATAATACCCACTTCATAGGTTTGTTTGGGAGATTAAATAAGATATTGTGTATAAAGCCCTTGGCACATGACATGATACATAAAAAGTACTCAAGCACAATAAGAATCCCTATCGATAATATGCATAATGAAAGCAGTGTAACAAACTGGTTGCAGACAAAGTGCATGAAAGAACTTGCTGAAGAAACACAGAGATCCATAAAGATCATCTTAAAGTTTAAGATTAAACTAGGGCTTTACAATGACAAAATTAAAGAAAAAAGAAAAGAAAAATCCCTCAAACTATCCGATCAATTCTGTGATTTCACAAGTGGTCAGTTTTGTGAAAAATACTTGTATGTATAAAATCATACTTGCTGCTTCGCTTACAACTATTGATCTACCAGATTCGGCAAGACACAGCCTGTGTGTGCACACAAGTGTGGTACAAGGGCAAGTGTTCCCTGCTGCTCTGCTCTTGTCGGAGATTGTGAACTTTGGCAAGTCTACTGGACTTTCTACAGGAAAATAATCTAGGATGGTTAAAAAAATGGAGACAAAGGTATGAAAAGCATCTAAGTTTTTAAAAACTAACACCAGCCCTTGCTGGCAGTAAACTAAGGGACTTGGCCATTGTAGATGCTGGCCAGGAGAGGAAGAAAGTCTCCAGAAGGGCATTTATAAGGGCGCAAGGGGACAACTTGACAATAAGCCCATTTTGCTACTCAAGGGCAACACTTGAAGACTGTTCAGTGCCAAAGCCTGGGAGAAGCCTGGGGACAAGGTTTAGATTGTAGCTTTCTGAAGCCACTTTGACAAATATAGCAAGAAGGAATTGGGAAGCGGTGGGTAAAGAGAATTCTGTTCTCTGAGCAGAGTGTCTCCTCCATCACCTGTGCCGCCTCTGCACATCCCACCATGCCATGCTGGAAACATCCCTAGGATGCTCTGTCCCTGGGCAGAGTTTCCAAGGCCTCCCCCGACAACCCAGAGAAGGTGAAATAAAGAAAGGAAACAAAAATGATGGGAGAGAGGAGGAAGGAAGGAAGGAAGGAAGGAAGCAAGGAAGGATCTCTTTCCAGGAAGTAAGGCATTTAAATGACTTAGGAAGCTTGAGTCAGAAAGTTGAGAGTTAAAAATCTAAAAAAAAAAAAAAAAAAGAGAGAGAATGCAAAACATCAAGACTCTTGGTGCCAAGAGGTTAGAGCTAGTGAAAAGCCAAGGACATTTGGCTGAGTGTGTGGTGAGGGAAGTGGTATTAAATTCAGGCATTTCAACTGGGCAACTTTGGGCAAACATCAAAATGAACAGGCTAAAGCCCTCGCTGTGGTGCGAGAGGTATGGTATGTGGGACAGTCCCCAGGGTCTGCCCTGCCCCCCTCCCCCGGCTCCCCCGCCCCCCACGTGACTCCCCCTCCTCACCAGGGCAGTGGAGGAATGTAGGTGGAGTCGCCTGGGCTGGGGCTCTACCGGGGATAACCGAATTCACAGGCTCTGCCGCCAGCTCCTGGGGGCTCCCAGAGACAAAGGGTTTGCAAAGCAGGGGGAGTATTAACCACTTTGTTTCTGGGTTCTGTCCCTAACTCCAACGTTTCAAAATGTTCCCTCGTTTTCCCTTAACATTTCCAACTCCTTTCTTACATCGTGTTTCCTTCCTGCAATTGACTTTGCTCCCAGGTTTCTGTGCTCCATGAGGACGACAGGTGTGTGTGTGTGGGGGGGGGGGGGCTTGATGAGGACAGGTGGGGGGGTGTGAAGGGGAGAGGGTCAGAGGAAGCCGGAAGGAAGAAGGACCCCACAACCCAACCTTCTTCAGCTGCGTGAAAATAATTCCAGATTTGCAAAGGGCTTTGGTGAGATTGATTGTTGCGGGTGGGAAGGGGGAGGTGATGCTGTGACATTGCTGAACAAGAGCTTTCCTCTCTCTCTTCCCGGGTGCCTGGGTCTCCCAGTCCCCCTGAGCCCGGCTACTTTTGAAGAGTTAAATCTAAGGGAAAACACAGTTTGGAGAAGGTGCTTCACAGAGGGCCAGAGAACAGGCTGCCTGATATTTACGTAATCTGGCAAAAGGGAGGCTGTGTCATGAGACAGAAGCCAGGGCTCATGAAATAGAGAAAAAGAGGAGAGAGAGGCAGGAAGGTGGAAGAGAAGAAAGGGAGTGAAGGAGGGAGGAAGAGAGAGAGAGCGAGAGAAAGAGGAAGCACATGAACCATAGTTGGAGGTCCCAGGAGGATAAGCAAACAGGGGAAAGGAGTAGAAAGAACCAACATAAATACAGAGTGCAGAATTTCTTAGCACAGTCTGCTGGAATTATGAATTAAACAGCCTAGCATGGATGTGAACTTAACCTTCAAAACACGGGCAAGTTGAAAGTTTAGAGCATTTAAAACATTTTCAACAACGGACCCTGATTTATGCCGTGAGACCACCCTGACCATATGAGCTTCGCAATCAAAGCAACAAGAAGTCAGTAGTTGAAATGTCATGTCAATAAGAACCCAAGAAAAGCAGGTTTCTGATCTAAGTGAAAGTGGACTGCAGCTCACGCTATGGTTTGCACCATGACTTATTTCTCATTGGGTTCTTATTTTGAACCCGACCCAATCTACCTCATAAAAGCTTGCAACTCAACTCTCAGGCTGTTTTCATGAGGAAAAGTCCCTTAAACCTTTTCTTCTCCCCCAGGGTCTTGAACTTCGAGTTTAGAATACATCCAACCGATAGTCGGGAAAAGCTCTGAGGCCTGCTTTGTGTGTGCACACACACATAGGTGCATGGTGCATGCATTTGTGCTCCAAGGTGGTTTCCTCTGCAAACTCACACACCCACAGGTTTATACACCTCACAAAGTACAAATGAGCATGTGTGATGAAAAGTCTCGAGCTCCCTTCCCCCTTGGAAAATGCTTTCACGGTGTTTCCAAGTGTGGCGCATCTCAGCAAGAATAAAAAATAGAAGGGATGAGGAAATGAAGGGAAAATATGCCACTCACTGAGTACCTACTGTGTGTGATGAATTGGGCCGAGCACACTTTATATGGAACGTTGCAATTCATTTGGTTTAATAGCTGCTTTTAGAATCATATTTTAACACATTGCACATCCGAAACAATCTCTTCTGGTAAACTGTCTGAGAGAGAGAGAGAGAGGCCATTTCTATTTGAAAAGCCAGCTGTGAGGAGCTGGAAGGCACACAGCTGCAGACAGCTGGAGGGCTGGTACTGTAACTGGATCCTTGGAGAAGTGAACTCTGGCTCACAGGCCCTGAGGCCGCATGTGGGAAGGCTTGTCAGCATGGAGGAGTTGCTTCTGTGTTCACTCGTCCAGGGCTTCGACTGCCTTTCTCATTTCTCTGATCCATCAGAACCGATCTGGAACATATAGAACCAAGTTACCTGAGAAACAGAGCACGTTACCCCGAGCCCTTCTCCTAACTTCTTAGCAGATTAGAGTACTGTGACTTTACCCTCTTAAAACGACTTCACCCCTCGCTCCCTCAGATTTGTGGATTGTCCCTCAAGATCTAGAAGGTGCTTTTGGTGTGCTCCAGCAGAAACGGGCCAGACCCTTGAAGCAAACGGGGGCTCTGAAAGAACATGGGGTTGGGGTGAAGAGAAGCCTCTCCCATTTGCCAGGGACATATTTGTCCTGTAGATGAGAAAGGTATCTATGCTTATTTCTCTCCATTCAGTTTTTCTACACAAAAAGAGTGGCTTGAGTTCTGGAAACACTGCCCAGTGATTTGACCTCACAAGAATTCTCTCATTGTAAATATAAAAAATAATATAGCTATAGAAAGCTAATAACCCCTCCCAACAAGAATCAACTTTGGACTTTGTCATTGAGACTTATCATTGGGTAAGAGAAATGCTTTTAAAGACAGGTTCTGAGCAAGGAGAATAGAAAGGCAGGGGTCAAAGGAAGAGCTCCTCATTTGACTCTGTGGCTGGGCCTATGGGTTGGGTCTGTAGGGCCACCCTTGCCACTTAGAAGTGCCCAGAAAAGCCAAAGTTCTTGTCACTCTCAGCATTCAAAGGTAATGCGCTAGAGAAATACTATCAAATGTCAGCTATGTGGTGCAGAATTTCAGACTACAGATAAGAAATATGTTTAGGGCTTAGGTGCCGAGGAGATCATCAAGTTGGTCAGGAAGTAGACTGTGAGGTGGGTCAAAGCAAAAAGGTTCAGAACATGAGTCGAGAACCTAGAAAGAGTGAGAGAGAGTTGGTACTTAAGTGGGAGTTGCCACATGGAAGTGAGCTGGGTCCGACACAAGGTTTTATCTTTTACACAAAGGGAACTGATCCACTGCCTGGAATGTGGGGAATACTACTGGTTTATATCTGCTTCGTAGTTAATAAGACCTCATTGCAGAGATCATCTCATTTTTACCTTTGGCAATGATGGAGGTAAGAAGAACAGGAGGTATTGTTCCCATTCAGTAGACACTGAAACTCGTTTTAAGAGAGATGAAGAGTTTATTCACAGGTATTGATGGCAGAGACAGCTCAAGAACTTGGTGCTCTACCTACTATATCATAGGACTCAAGAAAGTTATTTAGAAAGAATTGAAATACAAGATAAGGAAGAACTGGATGTGAGAAGCTTCCAGAATTTTGGTATTAGAAGTTGGTCAAGTTTTCCAGCAATGTTATCACTGACAGAAAGAGCTCTATCTTTTTTCTGCACCTTAGTAGTTTCTTCCAAACACATTACCGGAAGTAATTTATTTGACCCAATCTGATCTTCTGATCATCCCTGAACTCAGAAGGCAACTGCACATAAAGACAAAGAAGGGTCTTTCTCCCAAGAAGGAGGCCTAAGCCTGCCTTGCCTCTCTCTGAGGGTTACCAAAAATGCCAGAGATGACATATGCTAAAATTCTTCCTGAAGTGTGAAGCACTGTACATAATTATTCACTTGTTAAATGGGGAAAGGATACTTTTTAAGGGGTCCTCAGATGGCGTAGTTGATTAAGCATCTGACTCTTGGTTTCAGCTCAGGTCATGATCTCAAGGTCCTGGGATCGAGGTCCATGTCAGGCTCCACGCTCAGCACGGAGTCTTCTTGAGATTCTCTCTCTGCCCCCCTCTCTCTGCCCCTCCTGCTCATACTGTCTCTCTCTCTCTAAAATAAATAAATGAAATCTTTTTTAAAAAAAGGAAAATAATACTTTAAATGCCCACGTTGTACTAGATATCATGTTAGGTGTTAGAGATACCCAAATACAGAGCAAAATATAACACAATATAAACAAAATATACCTGAATAGAGAATATTTTTAATCTGGTGAAAGCAAAAAACTCATTGCTTTGTTATTTTGTCAGAAACAAAATAGCCCATTCTTTACTATACCCCAAGGAAGCAGGTATTATTATCCCAATTTCTGGGTGAACTATGAGGTTAAATAACCTGGCCAGGAAGTAGTACCTGAATTTGAAGCCTGAGATTTTGACTCCATGGCTCTTGCTCCTGAGATGAGCAGGGATAGAATCAGAGCCACAGACCATGACAGAAGGGTAGTGATGGGGGAGCTAGAATAGCTAGGCAGAGAAGGAAATACTTAAAGGTTGATGAGGAATTTGCCAGGAGGCAAAGTGATGGATGGTAGGGGGTCCCCCCCAGGCTCATAGAAGAGCATGTAAAATACGGTGAAGGAATTGTGGGTGTGGAAACCAAAAAGCAGCAGCCAGCAATGAGGAGCTGCTTCCTCTACCTCTTCATTTTCTTGGTTCATTTCTTATGGTTTAATATCAATGTATAGAAAACTTCTGCTTTGAATTTCAGTGTTTGTCTTTCCATTGAGTAATAATTCCATTCAAGGAAAAATCATTCTGGGTGGTAAGGAGGTCACTATTTATTTATTTAAGATGTGGGCAAACTCCTAATCAAAACTTCTACCATCATCTAAGCTGGCATTTCCCCGATGTGCTTTGTAAAAACTTTTGCCTACGGCTTTCAGATTTGGTTTGCTAGTTAAAATAATATAATTTGGCAATTGCTGAGGCTTTGTGTGCATCTGTTGTGTGTTTAAGTGGAACCTCATGGAGGATTTGGAAACTCAGGTCACGACGGCAGCTTTAGAGCTACCTCCCGTTGGAAATACATGGTAGGATTCCATCATTTTCCATTACCATCTTCAGCATAATGTCACCGTCTTCACCATCATTGTAGTCAATGCCTTCAGTCGTGGGTTCTGGAGACTTCAGTTGCCATTAGGGACCACGGGCTATTCCCTCTGGGGGAGAACTGTTTGGAATGTGTATTGATAAGGTCAAACAGAAACAGGTAGATGTGCATGCAGGATGCAACAAAGACTCCAGGAAACTCTGAAACAAGTTAGAAGTTTGAACATCTATAGAAGTTTAATTGGCAAGGGGCTTTGTATGGGGTGATGGGAAGTGGTGCTGGATAGGGAAGCAAACTAGCATATTTGCATACTTTCTGTCCTCGCTTAAACTTCTGCTGTTAAGTTAGAAACTTATCTGTTAGCTATTTAACATTCAAATCTATCAACTTTAGAAGAAGTAATACGTATGCCAAAAGTGCTTTATGATTTATAAAGTTCTGATGAATGGCGAGTGGTTCCCACTTTTGTTTTTGAAGAGAAGGCCCATGTTTATTCTTTTCAGGGTCTGAAAACCAGGTCTCAGAAGTTTGATGATTTGGACAGAATCTCTGGACAAATGAATAGAAAAGTATAGAACTAAAATTCAGGTCTCATGACTTACCTCTCAGTGATTTTTAGAAGAGATCTTGTCACCTGTCTGTATCTTGCTTTCCCTAATTGGGAAAAGCTCTTCGCAGAACATAGGATTTCAGGTAGAAATATGGGGGGCAGAGTAGTTCTGTAAGCAGAGCCTGGTTGTAAGGCCAGAATCTCTGTCTCTGGAGACCTAAAAGGAAAGTTAACTTTTGGATGCGATTTACCAGAAGGCCTCCCCATCTGGAAGCAGGGGTGTGCCAAAAATGTTCTTGCTAATGACCTATGATCTTGAGATTCTGTTGAGTGGGATTTCTTGTCTTCACAATGACAAAGCAAATGGAGGAGGATGTAAACCTCAGTCATTCTTATTATTTCTATTTACCCAGGCAAAGCATTGTTAATGTTACTACATAAATGAGTCTAATTAGGAACATAAGTCTTGGACTGCAGAAAATCACTTAGCCGCTCTCCATGAATGCTGAGTTTAAAGGAAATAGAATTAAAATGCACTATCAGTTTCTCTCTCTCAGTTTCCCACCTCTCCACCCCTCTAATTCTCTACCCCAGTAATTTCCTTGACTCAGTAGTCCCCATCAGCATCTTACCTTTTGGATTTTCCTCTCGATGCATTCTTTCTAGTCTTTCCCTATGCCTTACAGATAATATGAAGCAGATATCTTTCAAAAGTTACTTCTGCTTTGCATGGTAAATCATTTCCAGAGGCAAACTGTTCTCTTTTGTTCAGCAGGACTCCCCCCGCCCTCAGGTCTCATGTCGATCCATCCATTTAGCCATCCATCTTAAATAACAGTTTATCAAGAGCAGAATTATGCAGACCAAGCATTAGCCAACACACAGGGAACATGCTGTAACATTTGCACCCACCTCCCTAACTATCCAAGTTGGAGGACAAGGAGCTATGTTCAGTTTTCAGCAGAATGCACATATGAGGCTCTCCATAAATGCAAAATTTGTGGGCATACACCATTGATAGTATCCTTTTCTAGAGGCATATTCAGTTGAAAGGGATTTTTTTTTGTATCTTAATTTTCTTAAATTTTTAAAATTTAAATTCAATTAGCCAACATATAGTAGTATATCATTAGTCTCAGATGTCGTGTTCAACAGTTTATCAGTTGTGTATAACCCCCAATACTCACTACACCACGTGCCCTCCTTAATGCTCATCACCCAATTACCCCATCCTCCCACCCACCTTTTCTCCATCAGTTTGTTTCCTATAGTTAAGAGTATCTCATGGTTTTTCTCACTCTCTGATGACTTTCTATTCAGTTTTCCCTCTCTTCCCCTGTGATCATCTGTGCTGTTTCCTATATTCACATATGAATGAAACTATACTATTATTGTCTTTCTCTGATTGACTTATTTTGCTCAGCATAATACCCTCCAGTTCCATCCTCGTCCATGCAAATGGTAAGTATTCATCCTTTCTGATGGCTCAGTAATATTCTCTTTATCCATTTGTCTGATGATGGACGTCTTGGCTCTTTCCACAGTTTGTCCACAATGTGGACATTGATGCTATGAAAATTAGGGTGCAGGTGCCCTTTCAGATCACTACATTTGTATCTTTGAGGTAAATACCTAGTAGTGCAATTGCTGGGTCATAGGGTAGCTTTATTTTTAAAATCTTAAGAAACCTCCATATTTTCCAGAGTAGCTGTACCAGCTTACATTCCCATCAACAGTGTAAGAGGGTTCCCCTTTCTTGGCATCCTTGCCAACATTTGTTGTTTCCTGTCTTGTTAATTTTAGCCATTCTGACTGGTGTAAAGTGGTATCTCATTGTGGATTTGATTTGTATTTCCCTGATGTGAAGTGATGTGGAGCATTTTTCATGTGTCTGTTGGCCATTTGCATGTTTTTTTTTTTTTTGGAGAAATGTCATTTCATGGGCACAAAAACAGACTCATAGATCAATAGAACAGAATAAAGAACCCAGAAATGGACCCTCAACTCTATGACCAACTAATCTTCAACAAAGCAGGAAAGAATATCCAATGGAAAAAATGATGATCTCTTCAATAAATGATCCTATGAAAATTGGACAGCCACATGCAGAAGAATGAAACTGGACCATTTTCTTACACCATACACAAAGATAAACTCAAAATGGATGAAAGACCTAACTGTGAGACAGGAATCCATAAAAATCCAAGAGGAGAATACAGGCAGCAACCTCTTTGACCTCAACCACAGCAACTTCTTGCTAGACACATCTCCAAAGGCAAGGGAAACAAAAGAAAAAATGAATTATTGGGACTTCATTAAGATAAAAAGCTTCTGCACAGTGAAGGAAACTGTCAATAAAACTAAAAGGCACCCTATAGAATGGGAGAGGATATTTGCAAATGACAAATCAGATAAAGGGCTAGTATCTAAGATCTATATAAAGAACTTACCAAACTCAACACCCCAAAAAACAAATAATCCAGTCAAGAAATAGGCTGAAAGAGATTTAAAAAAATTTAGCTCCTGTCAGGGTGGCTGGGTGGTTCAGCAGGTTAAGTATCTGACTCTTGATTTTGGCTCAGGTCATGATCTCAGGGTAGTGAGATGGAGCCCTGTGTCTGGCTCCACACTGAGCATGTAATCTGCTTGAGATTCTTTCTCTCCCTCTCCTTCTGTCCCACCCTGCTCTTTCTCTCTCTCTCTCTCTAAAAATAAAATTTTAAAAAATCTTTTAAAAAAGTTGGCCCCTGTCTTTCTCTCTAGGAGGTTGATGTATTAGGAAAATCATGAATTAATTTGAAATACTTCATAATAAACTACGAGATATTAAAACAGAGAGGTAGATGCCTAAGAGGCTGTGCACAATTAGGGAAGATTTGCATTGATGAAAGGTAGCTCATTGAAGAATTAAACTGGGCTTTGAAAGACAGCTGATATTTGGATAATTAAAAAGGAGGATAAAGGACAATAATAGGGAGAATGTATTATTTTCTAGGCTGTGTTCTACTCTACACACACACACACACAGATATATGCACTTATGTCTGTGTATCTGTTTCTCTATATATACTCATTTAATCTGTATAGAAACATATGGTGTGGTACGTTTATCTACTCATTTTGCAGATGAGTAAATTGAATAACAGAGATTTTCAGTAACATAACTAGGAATTGGCAGTCAGAATTTGAACCTAGACAGATTAGTCATAGGGCATATGTTCTTTACCATTGTGCAATAGGATTCCCACAGGTAGACAAGATGAATGGAATAGGAAAGGTTAGATGGGACAGGCCTGTGGAAAGAAAGAATCAACCATGGCTGAGGGAAGGGTGTTAGCATTCTTTACTTCACTAAATAAATGAATCTTTTAAGTATTCAACCAAATCTCTACCATCTACATAGTTTTTAAAGGAATATCTGATGATCCTCAGAAGTTCAGCCCCAGGGCACCACAACAATGGGTTAACTTTTTCCTTTGGTCTACGTTTTATTTTTTCCCTGGTAAAAATAATATTTAATATAGAGCTCAGACCATATGATTTATTGCCTGTTTGAAAATCCTTTTCATCACTGTATATTTTACCAGTAAATATTTAATCCTTGGCACCAAATGCCACCCTGTTTATTAACTTTAGAGCTCATATTTTATAGTAAACCAAATTCTAAAATATCCTATGAAGAGAAGGATATTTCATCTACACAGTCCATGGAGAAATTATATCAAAGCAACCCCAAATAGCAACACTTGATCACCCCTTTAATTATTGGAAAGCTTGATCACTGTAACAACAAACTTTCCTTAACAATAATATCTATATTATATTTCATTTGCTGTAGAATCCCTGGTTTTCATCCCAAACAATTGTCTTATGCCCCAAACATGACCAGAATAAATGACCTGGCTAGAGACTTCACGCCTTTCCATGGGTGGGCCCATCTGCCTGATGATTCTGAGGCTTTGGTTTCAAAAACTTAAAACCACCAGGCTCAGAAAAGATAAATCTTTCTCAGTTTGCTTCAGAAAATCTAAACCCAATATAATCCACGTCAGTGGCTTCTGGAGACAGTTACTCATCTGTCTCTCAGAAATGAGCCTTTTTGGTTCTCACTATTTCCATTCTAAACTACTGGAGTTGTGCTCTATAGAATGATTTTAAACCATCTCTCTGAGTTTTCTTTCCTCATCGACCTTGCAAAACTCTATACTTCAAAACACATGCTATACTTTCCTATATGCTGTTTATACCATTCACTCTCAAGAAACTGCCTTTCCCTTCCACCTTCCCCATAGTTATTGAAATCATAACCTTTATTTTACTCAAAGTTTAATACAAAGAGCTCACTCTCATGAAGTCTTCCCTGATTTTAAGAAATTAAATACATAATTCCTTATACATATCTTAATTCTTAATACAATATCACTCTTTTTTTTTTTGCCATTCCAGTTCTTCTCCTTTCCTTATATTTACTAGAAACCTTAAATCGTCTCAATTTTTGAAATGGGGAAGATGACCAGGAAATTGCAGAAAGATCAAAGTTTTAGACACTCCAATCCTAATAAAATTAAGTGAAATACATAGGTTGAGAAATAAGTATAAAAACAACTATGCATGATTTAGTTTGAGTATAGTTTATTATATTTGGCAGACATTTGAAAAAAGATTTCCCATGAGTAATCTATGTGTATGCCTGGTAATGCATGGGATGGCATGTTATAAGGTATAAAGAAATTTATCAATATTAATATTATTGTGCATAGTAAGAGCTCTTTTAACATGCCTATGGTTAATTGACTTGTTGGGTTAATGAATGTTCCTCCTTCCCTCTGTAAGACATTCTCACTGATGCTAATAGCACAGTAAGTATTCATAACTAGTAGGCTACTTTCTAGTAAGACTATGAAATTCTGTTCAGAAAAATTTTGTGTTCACTGAGTCAGTTGAATTTATTCCTAAATCTGTTTATTCCAATTATACTCAGAATTATAATTATAAAATCTAATTTGGTATTGTGTAAGGCAATGGACTATGAATGCGAGAAAGTGTTCTTTATTTGAAAACACAGTTGAAACAAAGTTGAAATATTTTCAAAAGACTCAATAAAGATAATTATTTTAAAAGATTTCTATTGATTACATGGGGATGAGACAGTTATAACTATTTTGACAAAAACATCTAAAAATCTAGAATTCTGCACTTAACTTTCTTTACAAACAACTCCACTTACTAAGACAATCTACAAGAAATCTACAGCTAATATCACAGATAATGGTGAAAAACTTGAAGCTTTCCTACTAAGATCAGGTACAAGGCCAGGACGTCCTTCTCACCACTCTTTTTCAACATTATACTGGAAGTTCTATAGTTAGTGCAATAAGAGAAGAAAAAGAAATAAAAGGTATAAAGATTGGGAAGTGGGAAATAAAACTGCCATTGTTTGCAGATGGCATGATCATCTATGTAGAAAATCCAAAGAATTAGCAAAAACTCTTGCAACTAACAAGTGATTATAGCAAGGTTGTAGGATACGAGGTTAATTTACAAAAGTCGATCACTTTTGTATAAACCAGTAATGAACAAATGCAATTTGAAATTAAAGCACCATATAAGCTACATTAGCACCCCCACCCAAAATGAAACACTTAGGTATAAATCTAATAAAGTACATACAAGATCTGCATGAGAAAAACTACAAAGCTCTGATGAATGAAATCAAAGAACTGAACAAATGGAAAGATATTTCCTGTTTATGGATAGAAAGACTCAATATTGTGAAGATGCCTTTTTCTCAATTTGATCTACAGATTAAAATCCTGATAAAAATCTCAGCAATTATTTTGTGAATATTCTCGAATTGATTCTGATGTTTACATGGAGAGGCAAAAAGCCCAAAACAACTAACATGATATTAAAGGAGAAGAACAAAATGGGAGGACTGACATTACCCGACTTGAAGACATACTATAAATCTACAGTATTCAAGCCAGTGGGTATTAAGGAATAAATAAATACAGAGATCAATGGAGAAGAATGGAAAGCCCAAGAATTGACTCACATAAATATAGTCAACTGAATTTTGACAAAGGAAAAAAAGCAATACGATAGAGCAAAGATAGTCTTGTCAACAAAAGAGGCTGGAACAATTGCCCATTCACATGGAAAAAATAAATCTAGACACAGACCTTGCACCCTTTACAAAAATTGACTCGAAATGAGTCATGTAAAATGTAAAACTGTAAAACCTCTAGAAGAGGGATCCCTGGGTGGCGCAGCGGTTTGGCGCCTGCCTTTGGCCCAGGGCACGATCCTGGAGACCCGGGATCGAATCCCACGTCGGGCTCCCGGTGCATGGAGCCTGCTTCTCCCTCTGCCTGTGTCTCTGCCTCATTCTCTCTCTCTCTCTGTGACTATCACAAATAAATAAAAAATTAAAAAAAAAAAAAAAAAACCTCTAGAAGATAAAATACATGTGAAAACCTAGGTAGCTTTGGCCATGGCAATGACTTTAAAAAAAAAAAAAAAAAGATTTGTTTTTTATTTTAGAGAGAAAGGGAACAAACAGGGGAAAGGTCAGAGGGAGAGGGAGAGAATCCCAAGCAGACTCACCACTACTTGTGGAACCCAATGCAGGGCTTGCATCATGACCTTGAGATCATGACCTGAGCTGAAATCAAGAGTCGGATGCTCAACCGCCTGAGCCACACAGGTGCCCTGGCAATGACTTTTTAAGTACAACCCCAAACATACAGTTCATGAAGGAAATAATTGATAAACAAACTTCATTAAAATTAAAAGCTTCTGTTCTTGAAAGACAAGGGAATGAGAAGACAAGCCACAGACCAGGAGAAATTTTTTTTCAAAGGACATGTTGCATAAAATACACAAAACTCAACAATTAGAAAACAAAGAATTTGATTTAAAAATCGGCCAAACCTTAATAGACACCTCACCGAAGAAAATATTCAGATGGCAAATAACCATGTGAAAAGTTGCTCCACCTCATATGTCATCAAGGAAATGCCAATCAAAACAACAACAAGATACTGTTTCACATCTATTAGAAGGGTCAAAATCCAGAACACTGACAACGCTAAATGCTTGTAAAGATGTGAAGCAACAGGAGCTCTCACTTGTCACTGGTAGGAATACAGAATGGTACAGCAGTTTCTTACAAAACTAAACATACTCTTACCAAATGATCTAGCAATTGTGCTCCCTGATATTTACCCAAAGGAGTTGAAAACCTATGTCCATACAAAATGACCTACACGTGAGTGTTCATAATAATTTTATTTGTAATTACCAAAACTTGGAAGTAACTGAAATGCCTTTTAGAAGGTGAATAGGTAAGTAAACTGTGTTATATCCTGAAAATGGAATATTATTCAGGCCTGGAAGAAATGAGCTATCAAGCCATGAAAAGACATGGAGGGACGTTAAATGCAAATTACTAAGTAAAAGAAGCCAATTTGAAAAGTCTACATACTGCGTGATTCCAACTATTTATTACATAAAGGATACACTTACAAAAAATCAAGGCTATCTTTTTAGAGGACTTTAAGTTCACAGCAAAATTGAGGAGAAGGTACAGAGGTTTTTCAAATATCTCTTGCCCTCACATATGCGTAGAGTGTTTTTTATGCAAAAAAAAAAAAAAAAACCATAGGCAGAACTCTGATTAGCAGATCCATACTCAAAGAAAACTTGTTGGCCTTATAAGGTTTTAAAATAACTCTATGTTTCTATTTGGTTTTAGTTAAAATTAATATTTATGGTACTTTTTTGTAAGTCTCCATCTATAAGTCTTTAATTTGAATGACTTTTCTGATTAACTGAAACTGAGGGTTTCTACCAGAGTGTGTTGTTTCTGATTAACTATCAATGTTGGACAGAGCCTGTTCCTAATGAGGCTAATCTTTTGACCAATGACCCCTTAGATACAGGAATATCTGGGCACTGGAGGGAGCATCAAACAATAATGTAAGGTCCAGGGACAAAAACAAGAAGCCTATCTCTGCTGAAAGAGCTCTCTTTATATTCTGGCATGGTATGACTCTTCAGCCCTGGTCTAAATCAAAACTAGTGGGAGCTTTGGTAGCCTGGAGTGGCTGTATAGCCTGAGAGCCCCAATGTGAAGCCAAATCAGGTGAGATGTTGACTCAAGATGATTGATGGCTCTGGAACTAGGGGGAAAATGTGAATCATAGTTGAGGAGGGAATCAAAAGGTCATATCCAGGGAAGTTGTGCCAAATGTTGGTTCTAAGGGCTAAATAAGGTTGTAAATGGAAAGATGAGTCAAAGGCACAAAACTCGCACGATTGGAAGCAGGATGAAAAGTTTTATATGAGATCATGCAGAGCTAAAGCTGTGATCAATGAAGGAGTTTGAGAGGCCTGGGTTTTTTTTGCTGTGGCCAACATATGATTTAAGAACCAAGTAGATGGAGAGAGACTAGGGATGGTGAAAATGTATAATCTTTCATGGCTGCATTTACATATATAACACATTAACGTATATAACCCATTTATTGGTGAATTGCACTTTGCTGGAGATGTGAACTTGAAAGGATTTAATTTTTCTGTAACTGTTTTTGTGCCATGTTGAATTCATTTTTCCTTCTGGAGAGTGGCCCACTTCATGATATCTTGGCCTGGTTCTATAACCCCTACTGCTTTTGGTTATTTAAATAATTTGATATCAGTTTCTAAGATCCAGTACTTTCAGTACTTTCAATCTCATATTGTATTCAAAGTGGTCTTTTTCCTTTCACCCCCCGCTGGAGATTTGTTATCTTGGAGTGAGAGTCAGGTTTATATGGCTTGGGTCTCAGGTAGCTTTATCCTTTTCCTGCAGTAGTTTCTCAGGTGTTGGGGAGGAGAAAGAGAAAAAGAAGGCAACTTTCCCTTATGACTGGGCAATGTTGCAGGCTTGCCCTTAGATAGTCATGATGGTTGTTCTAGCTCATTGTACATGAACTCTAAGTACATGGATGGTTGCTCTCACATGCCTTGCTGATGAGGAAATCCCCCCAGGGAAGCTTTCCTCGTCATTGGTGATGTCTTAGAAAATTTGGCCTCATCTTCCTGCTGACTCCCAGGAGGTGGTATTATGCTTCACTTCTCTGATGTGCCATTTTCAACCTGCTGTGTCAGTTGTAGAGAGATTATAGCTCTTAATCTCTTCTGCTCCATGTGGCCTATACTTAGAGTGTGGGCATGTATGGGATTATTTTCTGAACCCCTCCAAACTAGGAACAAAGGATGGCAGTCCTGTCCTCACTCATCACTGGTGGTCTTCTTCTATGCCATCTCTCCCCAGGTTTTGTTTTTACATCCAGTGGCCCAGTGGATGTCTCCTGGTGAAGCACATGTTCAGCCATGGAATGAAATACCAGTCTTCTCATGTTGCTGACACCCTCAAACTTTACAAAGTGATTCTTCTGGGGGTTAGGGAAGGAAATTCCTCTAAGATGAGTCAGGAAAGAACTCCTATTCCCAAGCCCTACAATGGCACCAAACAAGTTTTTTCAGCAAGTTCCCTTCTCATATTACAGAGCTTCACAGAGATGCTGGTTTGTGGTAGGACTAGTCCTCTGAATTGGCACCTTTTCATAAACCTTAGGGTGGTAGATGACATATCCCTCACCAATAATTCTCTGAAATTAGAAATGAGATCCTTAATTTTTCTTGTGTTCTTAGCTTTGAGTCTTAACCAATGACAAGAGCTCAACTTGATTTTCTCTGACTGTGCTTTGGTAGCAACGATCTTCAATTATTATTATTTTTCATCCATTATCATGGGGTATGCGAAGCACTTTCTTGGTTATGGATCATCATTTCTTGTTTCCAGATAATTCTGGGCTAGACATACTTCCAATGAATTCCATTAACCCAATCTGAGAATATGCAAGTATAAATCACTCAGCATAGACAAATTCATTGGACATTTCTTTGAACTCAATTTAGTATAGTTTATATTGTTTTTCTATTGTATGCAAGTGCTGCAGGATGACAAAGAATCATGGTTCCTGGCTTCAGGGTATTCTAGGCAGGTAGAACTAATTTTTGCTTTTGGAAAAGTCATAAGATAGGCAGTCAGGAGATTTCATCTTCTGTTGGTCTTTGCCACAGATGTTGCATAAATTTTAGCAAGTTTTCTGTCTCAGTATCCCGAGGAATTGAGCAAGTTAATCTCTAAAGGCTCTGATATTTCTTAATAATATGAACCATAGGAGTCTGTTTCTTCTTGTTCATGTCCTCTTGCATTAAGAGTACCCTCCCTATTTCCTTTCTGCTTTAAATTTTTTCTCCTTCTCTTGAAGGGGATATGACTCAAAAAAGATGAAGAATTCCTGCAGCATATATTTTCTTTGAGCAACAACAAAAAAAAATGTTCTGAAATGTATAGGATTATATTGGCTCTGTAGACCACTGGGGAGAATTGAAATCTAAACAATATTGAGTATTCCAATCCATGATCATGATAGGTATCCTTATTTCTTTAGATCTTTCTTCTTTGGTTTCTCTCACAATGTTTTTCAGTTTTCCACAGAGTAAGTACATATTTTTAGAAACTCTTATATGCAAGTATTATATGGTATTTGATTTTTGGTATTTTGGTAAATGGTATTTCAAAAATATTCAATTTCCAATTATCCATAACTATTAAAGTTGAAATAAAGTTGCTTTTGCATATTAATCTGTACTCTTACTAAATTTACATATTAATTCTAGTAGGATTTTTTTTGTATCATCCGTGAATAGACAGTTTTCTTTCTTTCATGCAATAGATAGCTTTCATTTGCTTTTCTTACCTGATTGCATTGGGTAGGACCTTCAGTATGATTTTGAATAGGTGTGATGAGAGAAGAGATCCTTGCCTTGTTCCCTAGCTTAGGAGGAAAGCATTCAGTCTCTCACATTTTAGGATAATGTTAACCGTAGGTTTTTGTGGTAGATGCCCCTTTTTAGTCTAAGAAAATTTCCTTTTATTGAGACTTTTTTTAAAAGTAGGCTCCATACCTAGTGTGGGACCCAAAATGGGGCTTAAACTCACAACCCGAAGATCAAGACCTGAGCTGAAATCAAGAGTCAGACACTCAGCTGACTGAGTCACCCAGGAGCCCCTACTGAGATTTTTTTTTATCATGAAAAGAAGTTGTATTTCATTCAATGCCTTTTCTAAGTATATTGAAATTATCATATTTTTCCTTTAATCTGTTGACATAGTAAATTACACTAATTTATATTTTAGTTTTGAGCCAGCCTTGCATTTCTAAGATTTATCTCTTTTAATAATGATGTGTTATCCTTTTTATATACTGCTGTATTTAATTTCCTAATATTTTGTTAAGGATTTTTGCAACTTATTCATGAGATTATACTATAGTTTCCTTTTTTTGTAATGTCTTTTGTTTTGGTGTAAGAGTAATGCTGGCCTCATGCAAAGTGTTGGAGAGTATTTCCATTGCTTCTATTTTTTGAAAGAACTTCTGTAGAATTTATATTATTTCTTCCTTTAATGTATCAAATTTTATATTTGGACAAAAATACCACATATGATGTTGAAAATATACACCTCATTTCTTTTTCTTGCTTTTTTGCATTTATTCAATACTCAAAATATATATTTAATACTAGTGTAATTTTTTTCCTTTTTTTTTTTTTTTTTTAATTTTTTTCCTTTTTAAAGAGAATGCCTCTAGTATTTCACCATTTGGTATATTGAAACATGATGTTGGAAAAAGACCCAATGCCATTTATGTTATATCCTTGCCAAATATAATAACTTACAATTTAAACATGAGAAAACAATCAGAAAAATCCAAATTAGTTGGACTTTGCCCTAAAGTGTTGCAAAATTTCAACTTCAATAAAAGGCAAGAAAAAAAAAGTGAGGGAGTTTTTAATGAAGAATAAGGAGCATGACAAATAACTGTAATCTATGATATTACATTTGATCTTTGACTAAAAATAATAACTATTAAAGACATTGTCAGGATAATTGGGAAAAATATTATGTTTGTTTGATATTGTTTATTGTGTTAAAGAATTTTTAAATCTGAGTTGCCTGGGTGGCTCAGTGGTTAAGCATCTGCCTTTGGCTCAGGGTGTGATCCCAGGATCCTGGGATCGAGTCTGGCATTGAGCTCCCCACAAGGAGCCTGCTCTCCCTCTGCCTATGTTTCTGCCTCTCTCTGTGTGTCTCTCATGAATAAATAAATAAAATCTTTTAAAAAAAGAATTTTTAAGTCCTACTTTGCAAAGCTTTGTTTCTATCAGGAATAAATTTAGAATTTTATCAAATTACTTTCTAGCATTTATTTTTAACAGCTTTATTGAGATATAATTAAAATATCATGCCATTTACCTACTTAAAGTGTAGAATTCAATGGTTTTTAGTATACTCACAGGGTCAGGCAATAATCACCACAATCTAATTTTCAACTTTTTTTATCACTCCAAAAAAGAAACACCATACCGATTAGTGACCACTTCTCATTTCCATCTCTCATTATTCCCTGGAAGCCACTTATCTACTTTTTGTTTTTATAGATGTACCTATTCTGGGAATGTTATGTAAGTGGAATCATACAATATATGGTCTTCTGTGTCTGGCTTGTTCCACTCAGCATAACGTTTTCTTTTCTTTTCTTTTTTTTTTTTTTTTTAAGATATTATTTATTTATTTATGAGAGACACACACAGAGTGGCACAGACACAGGCAGAGAAGTAGGCTCCATGCAGGGAGCCCAATGTGGTACTCCATCCAGGGACTCCAGGATCACACGCTGGGCTGAAGGCAGACACTCAACGGCTGATTCACCCACAGGTGATTCACTCACGTGTCCCAACTCAGCATAACATTTTCAAAGTTCATCTATGTTGCAGCATGTGTCAGTACCTCATTTTTTTTCTCAAATAATGTTTCATCATTGTATGGATAGGATATGCTATATTTTGTTTATCCATTTGTTAGTTGATAGACATTTGGGTTGTTTCCACATTTTGGGCATGACATTCACATATAAGTCACCGTGTGGACATACATTTTTATTTTTATTGGGTATACACCTATGAATGGAATTGCTGGGTCACATGATAACCCTATGTTAAACATCTTAAGGAATGACCAGCAAAGGATCAGGATTCTGATTTCACAAACATCTTTTTTCAGTCTTTTTGATTATTGCCATCCAGTCGTATGGGTTTGATTTGCATTTCCTTAATGACAAATAACGTTAGGCATCCTTTTTTAGGCTCTTATGGGGCATTTGTATATTTTCTTTGGAGCAATGTCTATTTAGATCCTTTTAAAATGGATTATTTACCTTTTATTTTTGAGTTGTAAGTGTTCCTAACATATTCTAGATGCAAGTCCCTTATCTGATATATAACTTGAAAATGTTTTCTGCTACTCTGTGGGTTATTATTATTTTTTTTTACTTTCTTGATGCTGTTATTGTAACACAAAAGTTTTAGAATTTTGATGAAATCAATTTATCATTTTTTTTTTCTTTAGTTTGAGCTTTTGCGTTCCATCTGAAAAATCATTGCCTAACCCAAGGTCATAAAGATTTGCTACTCTGTTTTTGTTTTTGTTTTTTTTCTAAGAGTTTTACAGTCTCAGTTCTTACATTTATGTTTATGGCCCATTTTGAGTTAATTTTGTGGATAGTGTAGAAAGGGGTTCAAGTTCATTCTTTTGCATGTAGATATTAATTTTTTCTACAACCACTTGTTAAAAAACCTGTTGTTTCCCCCATTTAAATGTCTTGGCATCTTTGTCTAAAATCAACTGACCATAACTATGAAGGTTTATTTCTGGCTTCTTAATTCTATTCCATTAATCTGTATGTTTATCCTTATGTTAGTACCACACTATCTTGATTACTGTAGTTTCATAGTAAATTTTGAAATTGAGGAATATAACTTTGTTCTTCTTCAGGATTGTTTTGTCTGTTTTGAGTCTTCAAAATTATTGATGTAATGAATTATATAATGAATATTTCGATAATAGATCACTATTATTGAAGTCATAAAGGAAAAAATTAGGATATTTGCCTATAAACTTCTATAAGTGATAAAGTATTGAAAATCTAGAAACAAATGAAGCATAAAAGTATTTTCAAATTATGTAAAAGATAAGGAAAAAATTAGAATGAAACCAAAATGCTTTCTTTTTCTCACTCTTCCAACAAGCAAGTGCATATATTTTTCAGTGATAATAATTGATGTTGGTAAGAATTATGTAAGCAGAAACTCAGGTCTTGTTGCTGGAGGGTGAAAATTGGAGCCACCTCACATGGAGAGTGATTTGGTAATACTTGTTTAGTATATCCTCACACCTTTTGATCAAGTAATCTCATTTCAAGGTATTTTATTGAAAAAATTATCAGATTTTCACAGAGATTTATGTACAAACAAATATAGCACAGGGCTAGTTATTAGAGTGAAAAAAAAATGAAAAACTGGAAAAAATATAATAGTTGACCAAAGATGAATAATCAAATGACTGATTTAGCCATATAACAAGATGCCTTGAAGGTTTTAAAAATAAATAAATAATTTGAAACAAATTTACATAACAATATGTAAAAAATGTATTTTTAAGATATAAAAGAATTATTTAGTACTCATAAAAGCTCTTTTTGTGGAGTAATACAATCAAACATTAGAAAGGAATTAGAGTATATTACATCTACAAACTTAATTTAATGTGAAGTGTCTAATATATATATATATAAAATACATATAATCAGGATAATTTTATCTAACCTGTAATAGTGGGTAATTTACAAGTACAATGCAATAAATGATTTTATTTTCTTCCATTTATTACCTTCAACTACAGTTTGTAGTTTTTCATATCTGAAGGAAATCTTCATAACTTGAGGCCATAAGTCCGCTAAAGCCACATGAAAAATCAAATTCAACTGACTGTATTTTTTTAAATATCCTTAACGTTTGTGAAGCCACTGTACTAATTTTTAGAAAATCCTAGAATTATAAAACATAACAACATTAGCATTTACCTTAGATGGTAAAAAATGTTAAGATATCCACAGATATTTCAGTTTTCCTGGAAGAGAACAAAGGTATTTATTAGTTTTATGTATTTTTTAAAAATTTTTATTAGTTTTAGATTTAAGTATGCATACTCTAATGTAACCTCCAAACATAGGAAAGAAATCGAATGACACAGTATAATATGGACTCCCCCCCCCATGCTCTTTCTCTCGCTCTGTCTCAAATAAATAAAATCTTTTTAAAAAGATAAAATAATTTTAAATTTACATGTGCCTAGTCTTAGAACATGTGAATCAAGAATGGACAGAATTACAGGGAGAAATTAATAAATCTACAATTAGAGAGAATGAATTTAACCCTTCACTCTCTGTCACTGAACAACTAGAAAATGTTTACTCATCTGAGGATCGCATCAAGCACAAAGTTCTTTTGAGTTAAAGAAAAAATACATGTCCATAAGTTGAGAGCAAGAAAAATAACTCTATTCAAGTGTTTAGTCTAGGAGGAAGTTGTATGTTTCTGAGAGTAGTCAGAGAATCAAAAATGTTTTATAATACTACAAAGAGGAGTTCAGTGTTATAGTTGGGTGGGTGAGAGGAATTGTTCTCAGGTGATGTCCAGGATTTCTACTTTGCCAGAATCAAATTATAAGTAACTTTAGTTACTGGCTTCATGGGTAGGCAACCTCAAATTACTGTATCTCTTGAGGGATAGGTCCATCTCTTAATCTGAGAAAAATGTTAAATTAAATATAAAAACACCTTAAGAAGCTAAAGACTATGCTATTAGCATTTTTACAACACTTAATAATAATATAATGAATAATGTAATACATTTTATAATATGTTCATATGTTTTATATACTTAGTCTTTTCTAGAATTTATCACTTAGACTAACAGCCTTATAATGTCAATTTAAACAATATAATTGAGTAATTAATTTATACTTGTGCGTTTAAATTGAAATGTTATGCAAAGTATTAGACCACATATAAAAGGATTTTAGGGTTACCACATTTTTAAATTATAAGAATTATTTAGTACTTATAGAGTTTCTTTTGGGTATGCTTGGGTAGCTCAGTGGTTAAGCATTTGCCTTCAGCTCAGGGCATGATCCTGGGGTCCCAGAATCAAGTTCTGCATCGAGCTCCCCGCAGGGAGCCTGCTTCTCCCACTGCCTGTGTCTCTGCCTCTCTCTGTGTCTTTCATGAATAAATAAAATAAAATATATTTTTTTAAAGTTTCCTTTTGTGGATTCATACAACCAAATATTAGAAAGGAATTAGAATATATTACATCTACAAGCTTAGTTTAATGTATTTAAAGTGTCTAATTAACTACATTCATAAATGAGACCAAACGTTATTTACAGATCCTTAAAAGTTATTGTTAAAACTTATCAGACATGTAAATGACTAATAAGATTTTTAACTTGAAGTTAATGAGATTTTTGAATGCATAATTTAAATAAGTTGAATATCAGTCAAATATTAAACCAAAAATAATCTTTTCTATATTCAAAAGTTCCTCCAAAAGCATTAAAACACTTCATGGGAAGATCAAACTTCCTTTATTTTACTTCTTAATATCTTGGACAGAGACTGCTTCTGTAGACTTTAATGCAGTCTTGTTCTTTGAATTTAATTTGTTTTAAAATTTCAATTTCATTTCCTATTTAGTGCTCATCCTCCATCCTCCCTGGCCTGGCAACAGGCTTTAAGCACAAGGGACTGAGTTTCCTTTCTTCCTCTTTCCACGCCACTGGAACTTCCTTTACTGCTTGATGGGAGAAGTAGGCCTCCCATCCCAAGAAAAGGGAGAGAAAAAGCCACACACTCCCCTGGAAGCCTGTACACCACATTTCTAGTCAATTCTTTGAATTCTGACCCAAATCTTTCTTCAGTTTAGTATCTGTTTATGCACCTACCAATACAGCATGTTGTTGTTGACATTGTGTTTGTGTGTGTGTGTATGAGAGAGACAGAGACAGAGAGAGAGAGAGAGAGAGAGAATGGAAGTGCCTGACCCCAAATAATTTTAGCTTTCTCTGGAACATGGTGTCCTTGACTTCTCTTTGTCCTCAGTACGAGTTTCTAGCTACCAATAGTGAGAAAACAGGATTTTAGCAATTGTTGATCATCTTTGAAAAGTAGAATCATTGTTGAAAGTTAAACAGGAAATTTTTAAAAATTAGCATTCAAAATAGATATAAAACTTGAGCTCTTTTTGCAACAGTCATAGATACTGTTTACATGGTAAAGTATGAAAGCATTTTAACGTTGGGAGGAACAACATTTTGTATACTTTGGAGTTGAGAGACATCTTCTCCTGGGTGTCTTCTGAAGGGATTCTTGTTTGTTTTTTTTTTTAATTTAATTTATTTATGATAGTCACAGAGAGAGAGAGAGAGAGAGGCAGAGACACAGGCAGAGGGAGAAGCAGGCTCCATGCACCGGGAGCCTGACGTGGGATTCGATCCCGGGTCTCTAGGATCGCGCCCTGGGCTAAAGGCAGGCGCTAAACCACTGCGCCACCCAGGGATCCCTGAAGGGATTCTTGTGCATGAGTCTTCTTCTTCTCCTTCTCCTTCTGCTTCGTCTTCTTCTTCGTATAAGATTTTTCTTTATTTATTCATGAGAGACATAGAGAGAGAGGCAGAGACACAGGTAGAGGGAGAAGCAGGCTCCCTGTGGGGAGCCGGATGCAAGACTTCATTTCAGGACCCCGGGATCATGCCCTGAGCCAAAGGCCGATGCTCAACCACTGAGCCACCCAGGTACCCATCACTGAGTCTTCTTAATCAGTGTTCAGATATTCCCAAGTGTCTCATGTGCCAGAGTAGAGTTTCATGCTCCTGAGGTGATTGTCTTAGGAGGTCATGGTGAAGGAAAAACTTCCAATGGGACACAAGAATGCTAAGTAGTGATTTCCTGACCGGAGGGCTACTGGATTGGAGGTGAAGGCTGAAGCATCCTTGGGAAGAGCAGCACAGCCAGCTGTTCAAGGCTTTTCTTCTTCAGGGCATAGGGTATGGAGGAACCAAGCAGCCAATCAAAATGGCTGGCTAGGCTAAGAAATATGAAGGCAGGATGGGATGGGATGAAGACAGTCAGGACACCTAATATTCCCCCACAACTTACTCATCTTTTGTGGATGGACTCCATGACGTGAGAGTTACTTCCTGTCTTGTTTTCCAAGCGCCTTGTGATCCACACTGAAGGGAGTTGGCGGGAAGATACAGCAGACTGGCTGATGTAAGAGGATTCAAAGAGGATGACATGTCAGCAACACAAACAGTTTTTGCTTCTGACTGGCTCTGAGTGTGAAAATGTCAGAGTTGAGTTCTGCCCCGAGATGCTGAGGAGGTGTGATGTTAACGCTGATGACACAGATGGAGTCAGCAAGAAGCTTTGGCAGCGGATCCTCCAACACAGCCCCAGCCTTCTTCTGTGGGCCTCTCTGATGGCTTGAGTAGCTGTTACAGAGATGTCTGAATAAAGTTTCACCCTTAATCTTGTGGTTTCCAGTTGCAGATCCAACTGTTCAAGGAGCTGGTGTGAGCGGATTCCTGAAGTTAGCATTTGTCCAACTCTCTGGGGGAGTGTGGGGTTGTGGTGAGGAAAACACTCAAGTCTAAATTAGAATTGCCTGATTACTTCACCATCTCCTTCAGCAGGCTGTGAACGACTGGAGGCAACAATAGCATTCACTGTCTTTGCATCCCCTGGCACAAAGTAAGTGATCGATACAGCTAAAAAAAAAGTGAGTAAACTCCTCAAGCCAATGTTTGAAATACTGGCTTTTAAATCTAGTCTGTGTAGTATCTGCGGCATCTCTATTTTTCCTTTCTTCTTTGAGCACCTCTTGGGGAAGTCACTTGGTATTATCCTAGTTTGGAAAAAATGTGGTATCTTTTCAGCTTCCACGTGGTCCCTAGAGTAAAAAAAAATTGCCTTGTATTAAGAATGAATGTTAGTCTTTTTAGCATTGGCAATATAAGGGGTGGGCTTGTTTATCAGCTGTAACCCAACAAGAAGGCCAGGCAAGTCCTATTTGTCACCATTAATGTGTACTCAAAAGTCAGATGCAGTAGGACGCCTGGGTGGTTCTGTGGTTGAGTGTCAGCCTTCAGCTCAGGGCATGATCCTGGGGTCCTAGGATGGAGTCCCGCATTGGTCTCCCCACGGGGAGCCTGCTTCTCCCCCTGCCTGTGTCTCTGCCTCTCTCTCTCTGGGTCTTTCATGAATAAATAAAGAAAATCTTAAATTAAAAAAAAAAAAAAAGAGATGCAGAGATTTTCCACTGGGGGAATGTGAAAGCTATGACTTTTCTCAGTCAACCATCCAGGGGTATGACAGAAAATGAAAATAATGCCACTGGGCTGATGTCACTTTGCCCACCCCTGCTCCATTACTAAAGGTTGGAAGTTAACACCTTTTGAAAGACTAATAATAAAATAAATGAATATCTATTTTCATGGAAATAGAACATCATTGCTGTTGAGTAGGAGAACCTCCTTCCTCCTCCCATGACTAGCTTTGGAAATGAGTTTATTTTCTCCTCAATAGTCTCAAATGATTTGATCATAGTGGTGGATTTGATCCTGTGGTTAACAGGAATGCCAAAGACTAGCACTCCAAGGTAGAGGAGTCAGCAACTTAATAATGTCTGTGGTCTCAAAGTGAGTCCCCAATTTTGGACAGACAAAGCAGATGACTTTTGTTATGGAATTTGCTCTTGGTTACATGGTAAGACTAAGTAGAGATAATAAAGACACAGGAGAAGAGACATTGCAGATCTAAAGCAGTGGACAAAATCCCAGAAACAAAAGGGTCAAGGAGAAGAGGCTATGCCAAGTCTTGGAGATTTAAATGTGATAATGCTGTTCTATGGTTCTTTCTGGGTCAGTACCTAAGAGTTGTGCTCTAGACATTTATGATGGTCCGGAAAATGCATGCTTTTAACCCAGGACACCAATTCTCAGTCTAGGTGAATTTGAGAGGATGGAATTAATTTTAGAGCGAAAACACTCTGACTATATTGTAAAGCAGAGAACACACAGGGCTAGAGATTTTAAATAATTCGCTCACTACCTAGTGCTCAAGTTATAATCAGAACCTGCCTTTCCAGTCCACTACTTCCTTCATCGTACCTGCCGATCTTTCACTTTATAAAGATAATTTGTAATACCGCATAGATTAATTTAAAAAAAAGAAGAAAAAGGCAACATGGCATTTGTTAAGAGACTAGAGGAGGAAGCATGATAGATAGGTAGTGGAATGGTGAAACACAGGTTTTGTAGTCTGGGTTTGTGCCACTTTCTAGCTATATATAACTTGAGGTAAATTTTTAAAATCTCTTTAAGCCTAAATTTCATTTTCTGTGAAATGGAGATAATGAGAATATATAGCTCAGAGTCAAGGGGTTTAAATGAGATAATGCATGCACACTGCCAGGCACAGAGTCATTATTTATGTATATAGTACATCTTGATTTGTGCATTTGCGACCTGTACGCAGTGACCACTCTTCATCAATCATTCTCCTTCACTGTCATGGCTATAATGGCCTTACACTTGGTTTGGCACTTGCTGGGTATCCTCTCTTGGCAAATTAATGATAATTGGACAACTGATAAAAAAAAAAGGCAAATGATGACTTCAGATACCTAAGTATGAAATAATTGACATTTGGAACTTAAGGATTGGCGTAGTTCTTAGAGGTGAGGTAGGTCGGTGCTCTATAAATGGAAAGATCTCTTGCATAATACTTCAGAGTTAAACAAACAAGAATAACCCATCTGGATGTCTTGGTGCCCTTCCTCAATTCAGTCAAACCTTATTTATGTCACAGGTAAGCATAGGTGTTTACTGAGCACCTATTGTGTCCCACGCACTGGACTGTATGTTGTATGTGTGATCACAGCTAATGCTTATAATAATCTTATAAAGTCCTACTATTTTTCACCCCATTTTTAAAGATGTGTGCACTGTGGTTCAGAGAAGTTAAACAATTGATCTTTGGACACACAAGAGCACTCTAATTGGAAGTCCATTTGACTTCAAATTGTAAGCTCTGCACCACTTCCTACATAAAGAATAAAGCCAGAATCATTCCTTCTGAATCATGTATATGCTCATTTGCTTCAATATGTCTGTTTCTAATAAATCAGAGAGATGAGATTGCATTAAGGTAAGTTCAAGGAGATTTCTCATGTAACTCCTAAGTATAACACTTCATTTTACCCTTGAACGGATAGCCATAACTTCAGCTCATAGTAAAACCTCAAGTTTTGTTTTTTAAAAAAGAAACTTTTTGTTTTATTTTTACTAGATATTTACATTCATCATACTTTTCTTCCTTGACTGTCAAGATAATGATGCCAATGCATTTGGCAGAAGCTCAAAGAAAAATATAATATTGTCAATTATTTTGATTTTTCTAATTCTCCAAATATTTTATCTGACGTAGCCCAAACATCTAGATAATTAATCAAAGCTGCATCGAGACACATGGCAGCCATACTGTTACTGAGCCATTTCAGCCAAACTGGTCAGCCTTGGCTCCAGAATGACTACAATTTGTTGATCTTTGCCAATTCCACCACTGTGTGGTTGAAGCAAGAGGGCCCATCCGCCAGGTTTAGTTCATTTCAACTTCTGAAGAAGCCTCGTTTCTCTCCTTCGGGCTATTATGTTTTGCTGCCATGCCAGTCAGCATCTTTTGAATTTTAATTTTTCTATCCAGGAGTGTGGGTGAGGCGACCATACTGAGTGGTCCTTGTTCTGCTGACCTCACTCCTTGGAATACTGCTTCCTCATGGGATATTCAGACATGCTAGCTCCCAAACTTCCCTTGAGATAGAAAGTCTTCCCCTCACATTCCACTTCAACCCCATTTTTTAATGCTATGGAAGCTGTTTAATCCTCTCGTGCGCAGTACTCTTTGCTACCTTGCCTTTATCTGCCATGGTAACATGTCAAGATAGATCTTAACATGACCTCTTTTCTCTCCTTTGTGATTTTTCTCTCCTTGACATTAGGGTGAGGATATTTTTCTTTTAAAACAACTCCTGGCGAGTCTCTGCCCTTTTGTTCTGCTTGGATCTGAGCACCCTGTCATTTCTCTGCGGTCCTCGGTTTTATTTTTGCTCTGGCATCCCTGGAGATGATGGCGTCTCCCTTAGTAATGTTTGCTATGAAGATCTCATGAGCCACTTTATCCTTGTCTCAGCCAACTGCAGAAGAAACTCAAATTCCTCTGGCATTGTTGCATTTGGGCAGATCCTCATAGCAGTTGAGGTTACCGACCGGACTCAAGCCATATTCCGTCTCTAGGTTTTCCCAACAAAGCTTTTCCTGAATTTTACTTCACCTGGATTTCAGTCTCCTGGCTCTTGTACCCTAGTTTAACATCCCTCAGGAACGGCTCAGTTGCTTCTGAATAATTACAGCCAGCTCAGCATTTGCTCCATAGCACTTTTGAGTCTAGCATCCTGCGCGCATCAGTTTTCCTTGGTCTGGCTGTTCCTCCTTCCTATGAGTTCATAGCATGGAGCCATGGTGCAGTAAAGGGAGCATTAGCTAGGTTGGAGGAAGGACACCCTTCATGCTCTGCTACAAACGTGTGACATTGGTCAAGTCCTTGCACTTCCTTGAACCTTTGTTTCTTCCATGGAAACACACAGACTACCTGAGTATCTTTAAGGGGGTCTCCCTGCTGGGGAGACATGTGAATTGTTGAGGTCTTCGAAAGCCCCGGAATGTACTGTTCAGTAGAAAGTTGGATCGCTTTGCAGGAGTCCATGATGATAACAAGTACAATCACCTTAATTTTCTGATCAAGTCAACTAATGATTTTCTACAGCAGTCATGTTAACAGCACCTTAAGATACACCAAGTGATTTAATCAGTTTTATTTATTACCATCTTCAGCAGTTTCGTATTGTTTGGCCCATCCTTGACTAATGAAGAGTCTTCTCTTCTTTAAAAAAGTCATGCATTCATTCACTTATTCTTTAATCTGTTCACCAAAGGATTATTCCAGACATTTTCTATATCCTCAAAGAATTTATACTCAAGCTAATTTAATTTTATTGGTTAAAGTCTGTTTAGAAATAGGGTAAAAAATGGCAGTCCTTGTGTTATTTTAGAAGGCAGAAATTAAAAAAAAATACTTCATGAAAAATTCATTCAATTTGGAATGATTCCCTCAGGCTAGCTCTAGGTTCTATGTAATTGGTGTGATTCAATTCATTGGGATCAATATTAGGGGTTTACTTAGAAATATTGGCCTCACTAGAATCTCAATACATTTTGAGAATGTTACTTTTTATTATTGATATGATGAAGAACGGGCCTAATAGGGGTGTACTTCTGACACTAAGAACTATAAGACATTTCCCTTTCAGGTAGATTTTTCTAAGACTCCTTCATAAGTAGAAAAGAGAATTTGGTAGAACATATATGTGAAAATGTATGTTGATGGTAAAGTGTCATTATCACTATTATGTACATTTTTGTGCTTTGGTAGTGGGGGAATAACATCGTCAGATTTGCCTGCAGAGATCTAGAGAATTAATTGTACAATTATTGGAACAGAAGGCCCATGCATGCGTCACCCAAATCAAAAGATGTACTTCCCTCCTTGGATAAAAGACAACTACTTCACGTGGTGACTTATATGGTAGTGTAGAATTTGAGAGCCAGAGAGATTTTTATGGGCCAATAGCACATTTTCAGGGGCAATAAGTCTGACGTTGAAAGAAATGGTCCAAACAAGAGATAGAAATGAAAGAAGATAATCTGACCAATAGCAAGTAAAAATACTCCTTGCTTAAATCGAGAGTAAGAACATAACTAAAATAATTATGACCTATGTGCAGAAATATTTTTTAAAGATTTTATTTATTTATTTATTTATTTATTTATTTATTTATTTATTCATGAGAGACACAGAGAGAGGCAGAGACATGGACAGAGGGAGAAGCAGGCTCCCTGCAGGGAGCCCGATGTGGGACTTGATCCCAGGACCCCACGATCACAACCTGAGCCAAAGGCAGGTGTTCAACCACTGAGCCACCCAGGCATCCCTATGTGCAGAAATAAAGCAAAGCTGAGCTCCTACAGGACTCTCTGTCTACCACCCTTTCCTCTCTCGATGCCATGACAATACCACTATACTGTCAGTCTAGGATTTCTCTATTCCACCCAGGCAGACCCATGGCTAATTTTGTTTACTCCTATTTTGGAGCCTGTGTCCCTAACTTTTCTCAGCACCTGGGTGTTCTTGCCTTTAGCCATGTCTCCAAAGCCCACTCTTTCCTCCAAAGACTCTGCAGGATGCCTCTCCAAACTACTGCTTCATTTGGAATTTTTTTAAGCATCCTTCATAGATATATGTCTCATCTTGCCCACTAGACTTTTAGTTCTTGGAGAGACAGAATCATTACTCCTCTTTTTCTCTCTTTACCACATTTAGGCCTGTCTGTCCTGTCTTTTGAGCAGTTTTGAACAATATTATTGACAGAGACACAGACTTCTGGGTAAAGCAGTTAAGTTTCAGCAAGATGCAATCCCCAGCTATTCAAGGCCTTACAATGCTTGCCTGTAGAAAGGAAAAGACATTTTGGGGTGACATTTGATCCCCCATATACTAGAAATACAAAGGAGTCTAAATGTCTACCAAGCTTTAGGTTACTTACAGACAAGCTTTCCATGTCAGTGATTTCAGAAATTAGGCGGATTGTTCTTTGTCTCATAAAGAATTCATTTTTAAGATGCTGATGGCCTTAGCTCTGGCTAGTGGCCAGCTTCAGGAAGTGTGGTTCACAAGCCATCAAGGACTGTGCATACTCCACATTCCTTGGGTAATGCAATTCTGGACCCAAATCGATTCCAGAAGTCTGATCTTCCAAGAGAGGCCAGTGCTCTGAGCTTGTTGAACAGCCCCCTCCAGATCTCCCCCTCCCGGCCCACCACCCCAATCAGCCTGGAAGGGTTAAGCAGCCAATCAAGGAGCTAAGAGAGCAGTTTGGTGAGACCAAAGTTGCAGGGATCCGAACAAGTTGATGAGCTTGGCAGCTTGTGTTTGAAGAATTTGTTTCATGTTTTGGATAAAGTCTGGGAATTTATCCTTCAAAATTCCTTAGATTTAGTAACATGTCAATGCACTGTATTAATGCAAGGAGTTTTCTTTTTCTTCTTTTCTTTCTTCTTTCTTTCTTTCTTTCTTTCTTTCTTTCTTTCTTTCTTTCTTTCTTTCTTTTCTTTCTTCTTTTTTCTTTCATTCATTTTTTTTTAAGGTTAAAAGCCGCCTTCCTTTTTAAGTATGAGTAATCCATCCAAATCCTGCCTAAGGGAACAAAAGGGTGCCGGCAATTTTCTCTTTCACAAAATGCAGAGACTTCCTCTCTGTCCTCTCCAAGTACGATTCTATGAACTGAAGGGAAATTACACTCCTCGCCATTGAAAAAGAGATTATGCAAAACGAGAAGGTAAAGCCAATCACCATAATACAAATACAAATACCAGCTTAATTCCTTGCTTCGGAAAGCCCTGTGCTTTTCTCTTTCCAGATGTGGGTGTATATCCACATCTACCTTTCAAAAAAAAAAAATCTATTATCTGGTATTTTCAGAGCTCGCACAGGATTGAATCCTCAGCAAGAACATCATGAGCTCCAGCTCTGTGCTCCAGATCTTACTAAACTCTCCTCTTTCTCTTAAATATGGAGCCTCATCATTGAGGCTTCTCGCTGGGACCGCCAAAACCTAAGGGTTACTTTTTTTAGGTAGAAATTAACCAAGGGGAAAAAAGTATGAGAGGTAGAGGCTGAGAAGAACACCCTAAACAGAAGAAATAGTTGGATTACATCGAGTTGGGAATTGCAAGCAGCTCAGCATACAATATCCAACATATCACTCATGAAATGATCACTAAGTGCTGGGCAAAGTACATTGTCTACATTATTTCCTTTTACCTTATAGACTCTGTGAATAAATTTTATCTCTAGTTTGTAAATATGGGCACGGAAATTGGGAGTGGTTAAACCATTTGCTCAAGGCCAAACATTTAGGAAAGGATAGATTTGCCATTCAAATCCAGGTATATCTTGTTTCAACACTTTTGGGAGTGAGGGAGAGAGTAATGGACTGTACCTCTGGAGTCCTGTAAGGGTCAGATAGATGCCAGACAAAGGAATGTGGAATTTATCCTGTAGGCAATATGTGATGGGAAAAGAGAGAAAAGGTCTTTGGGTGGAGGTATGATTAAATTAGTGTTTTAGAAAGATTATTTTGTCAGCCATGTAGAGGATAAATGGAAAGGGGGAGATTCCATATTTTTATTTAATGATCACATTGTTCTACTTTATATTAAAGTCAGTGGTTTTTTGCAATTACTTGGTAAGTAGGGGCTGTTTAATTCTTTATCCTTCTCATAGAACATGCTACTGAATGAATGAATGTAGTTTTAATTTATAAAGTGTCTAGGTATGGCAAGGAGACCAAATGGCCATTTACCTGATTCCATTTGCTGATCCTTAAAATGTCTTCAATATAAATGAAAAATGGGCATTAACTTTGGGAAGAAATCTTATGATGTATAAAAATACAGGTGATTTCGGAGAAAGATTGCTGATTTGAAAAAAGCCCTAGTCTTTAGGAGACCTGGATTTGAACTCAAGCTCTGCCAATTATGTTTGCTTAGGCAAAACTCTTCATCTTTCTTAGCTAGAATTTCCTCATCTCTATAATGAGAGTCCTCTTTGACGAGGGCACTGATGATTCAGAGAAAGCGAAAGAGGAGATTCTGGGTACTAGTAATATTTAATTTCTTGATCCAAGCAATGGTTATATGAGTGTATTCACTCTGTGAAAAGTCATCAATTACATGCTTACATGTATATTTTTCTGTATATTTCAATAAGAAAGTATATTAAGAACAATAAAATGAAGGAAGTTTGATCTAACCTCATTTATTGTTTTTCTAGTTTGGCTAAATAGTGGCCATAATGATGATCTTTGACAGAAATAAAAGTATAAATATTGTCATTTCAAAATACAATTAGCACAACACTAGTCCATGAACTCTCTAGAACAGCTATTTAAAGAATAAGAAAGAAATACACTGGAATAGAGGGACTGCTGATTAAATATGGCAGAATGAATACAAATATTTAGCACTACCACTCAAACCTCACCAAAATGGTAATTAAAGAATATAAAGTACACAAGTCTATTATGATAAAGAGAATGGGAAGTATATGGCAGAAAACAGAAGTAAAAAATATTTTAAAATGTATTTTTGTTGTTACTTTTCATTTGAAATATTTTTAGATTCATGAGAAGTTGCAAAAATAGTAGAGAAATCTCCTGTGTACCCACCCAGCTTTTCCCAATGAGAACATCTGATAGAATCCCAGTCCACTGTAAAAAAAAAAACAACAGGAAATTGACATTAGCACAATACTATTACTCGAGAACAGATTTTTTTTAAGACTTATTTATTTTAGAGAGGGAGATTGCACGGGGGGGTGTGGTGGTGCTGAGAGGGAGAGGGAGAAAGAGAGAGAGAGAGAGTAGCAGACTTCCTACTGAGTGTGGAGCTAGACCCAGGGCTTGATCCCATGACCTGAACTGAAATGAAGAGTCTGACCTTTAACTGACTGAGCCACCCAGACGCTCCTACTTGAGAACAGATCTTATTTGGATTTCACATGCCTTTTCTTCAAAAATGTTTTGATGTATAGTTTTATGAAATTTTATCATATATCTATATTTGATGGACAATCACCACACTCAGGCTACAAAACTATTCCATCACCACAATGAAATCCCCTCATGTTACTCCTTAATGTCCCCAACAACCACCAGTGGTTGAGCTAGGATTTCTGTCATTTTGAGAATATTATATAAATGAAATTGTAGAGTGCATAAATCATGATATTAGCTCCCCCAGCCATAAGCATAATACCTTTGAGTTCCATGCGAGTTGTTGCATGTATCAATAGTGTGTTCTTTTTTGCTGAGTAGTATTCCATGATATGAAACATACCCCAGTTTCTTTACCCATTCAACTGTTCAAGTAAATTTGGATTATTTCCAATTTGAGACTATTATGAATAAAACTGCTATAAACATTTGCATATAGGTTTTTGTGTGAACATAAATTTTCATTTCTCTAGGATAAATACCCAAGAATATGACTCCTGGGTCATACTTTCAATTTATGTTTAACTTTGTAAGAAACTGCCAAATTTTCTAGTAGCTTCACCAGAAACGTATGAGAGATGCAGTTATTCTACTAGTACTTGGTATTATCAATATTTTATTATCCATATTATCATTATCAGTATTTTTTTATTTTTTATATCCTAATAGTGTAGTGATATCTTAATGGAGCTTCAATTTGCACTTTTCTAATGATTAATGATATTAAACATCTTTTTGTGTGTTTGCCATCCATGTGTCTTCTCTGGTGAAGTCTGTTCAGATGTTTTGCCCATTTTTGAATTGGATTATTTGTTACCCCACTATAGAGTCTAGAGAGTTCTTTTTATATCCTGGGTACCTTTGTTGGATATATGATTTGCAAATATTTTCTCCTTGTCTATGATATGTTTTTTTCATACTCTTATCAGGGTTTTTCATTGAACAAATGTTTTTAATTTTGATAAGGTGCAATTTATTAACTTTTTCTTTTATGAATCATAGTTTTGGTGTCATATCTAAGAACTCTTTACTTACCCCTTAGGAATAAAGATTTTCTGCAATGTTTTCTTCTAAAACTTTTATATCTTATGTGGTGCATTTACATACATGATCCATTTTGAGTTGATTTTCGAAGAAGGTATTAAGTTTAAATTTAGGTTGAGTTTAGGTTAAATAGAACTTCTTACAAAATTGGAGCCAATCCTTTCAAATCCTGCCACAGCTTTATCAACTAAGTTAAGGTAATACTCTAGATCCTTTACTGTCACTTCAGTAAAGTCACTGCAGCTCTTCACAGCATCTTCACCAGGAATAAATTTCATATCAAGAAACCACTTTTTTTTTGCTCATCCATAAGAAACAAGTCTTCATCTGTTCAAGTTTTATCATGAGACTATAACAATTCAGTTACATCCTCAGCCACGGCTTCTGAATCTAGTTCTCTTGTTATTTCCACCACATCTGCAGGTACTTCCTCCACTGAAGTCTTGAACTCCTCAAAATTATCCAGGAGGGCTGCAATCAACTTCTCCCAATCTCCTGTTAAAGTTGGTATTTTGACCTCTTCTCACGAATCAGGAATGTTCTTAATGGCATCTAGAATGGTGAATCCTTTCCAGTAGGGATTTAAATCTACTTTGCCCAGGTCCATTAGAGGAATCACTATCTATGGCAGTTATAGCCTCATGAGATATGTTTCTTAAATAATAAAACATAAAATCAAGATTACTCCTTGATCCATGGGCTGCAGAATGGATGAATTACTAGGTGTGAAAATGAATGGGTGTATTGCAGAATGGATGTATTACCAGGTGTGAAAATGATATTCATCTGATTGAACATTTCTATCAGAGCTCAGTGAAGGCTGTTTTGCCTACAATGATAATCTGTTGTTTAGTGTAGCCACCTACACATGTAAAAACATTTGCCTTCATTAAGCTTATAGTTTAGTAATGAGAGAAGACAACAAACACAATTAAAAAGTAAAATTAAGGTATGTCATATGGTGATAAATCATATGGAGAAAAGAAAGACCAGGTAAAGGGGTCAGGGATGGCCAGAGGAAAAAGGAACAGTTAAAATTTTAAATTTGGTGACAAGGGAAGATTTCATTGAGAAGGAGACATTTGAGCAGAGACCTGTGAGGGATGAACCATGTAATTCTGGAGGAGAGAGAGAGTCCCAGGCAAAGGGAACAACAGGCACAAAAACCTGACTTGAGAGCAAGCCTGATATGTTTATGGAACATAAACACAATAACACACAATGTTATTGTGGCCTGATGTGAGAAAATTAAGAGAAGAGGAAGAGGAAATGAAGCAAGAGAGAGAAATGGGTGCAGAGAATAACTGCATGGTATGTTTTGAAGACTTTGGAAGCCATTTGAAAGTTTGGTGGAAGGAATTGTGGAAATTAAATATGCATATAGTCTATGATTCAGCCATTCCGCTACCGGAATTACACAGAAAAAATTACACAGAAAAACCAGTACACAGATACAGAGGACATGAGCAAGAATTTTTTTGCCTGTGTGTGTGTGTGTGTGTGTGTGTGTGTGAGAGAGAGAAAGTGAGAAATAGGAGGCAATTGAGGCATCCCTCATAGGGGAATAAATAAGTAAAACCCTTTCAACAGTCAGAGCAATAAAGAAGAGATACATATAGCTTCTAAATAGTGCTGAGTGAAACAAAAAGAAGAAACAAGATGAAATCTATTGTACAATACCATATATATAAAATCCATATATTCCAAAGGCAATGCTGTTTTTCAAAGATACATAAATATCCAAGGATGTGGAGCACTTAGAGTGAATGTCTATGAGAAGGTAGTAAGAATGAAATAAGAATGGGGGATGTAAAAAGAAAAATAATTTTTTAGAAAGAAAAGACTTAAGGAGAGGCTAAAGAAAACACATCTCGAATATTATATTCCCTCTGACAGAACTGGCAGTCTACTTCTCCCTTTCAAAAAATATATACAGCCAACCTTTAAAAAATATAGGTAATTTTGAATAATACAGCAAATTACCATGTAGCCATAATTCACCCCCATAAATCATTAACTTGTGGCCAATCTAGGCCCGTTCATTTCCTCATCTACTATCTTTCCTATCCTTGTTTTTATTTGTCTTTTGAGTATTTTATTTTATTTATTTTTAAAATATTTTATTTATTTATTCATGAGAGACACACAGAGAGAGGGAGAGACATAGGCAGAGGGAGAAGCAGGCTCCCTGGAGGGACCCTGATGTAGGGCTCGATCCCAGAATCCTGGGATCATGACTTGAGCCAAAGGCAGACGCTCAACCACTGAGCCACCCAGATGCCCCTTTTTGAGTATTTTGAATCAACTTTCTTTTTAGATATAATTTACATATCTAATAAAATGCACCCATTTAATGTGTACATTTTGATGAGGCTTGAGTATAATCAGCACCCCAATCAAGTTATAAAATATTCTGAAAAAAATTCCTGGAGCTCCATTCCAGTCAATCTACCATTAGCATCCCTAGTCATTACTCTGTCTCCTGACACTATTGATTAGTCTTTTCTAGATTTATGCCTACAAACAGCATGAAGTTTCCATTGTGTTCATGTTTTCCTTTAAATTCTTGAACATATTTATGATATTTGTTGTAAAGTATTTTATGCCAATTTCAGCATATATGTTGTTTCTAGGTCTCTTTCTAATGTCTGATTTCCTTCCTGTGTAGTGGTTCATCTTTCTACTTCTCTATATGTCTAGTAATTCTTGATTGAGTGTGAGACATTTAATGCCACTTGATGAATGTCTGGTTTTGTTGCCTTTATTTAAACAGTGTTGGGCTTTTTTCTGACAGGCAACTAATTTACTTCTGGATCAGCTTGGTCATTTGAGGTTTGTTTTTGAGCTTAGTTAGGGTCATGTTAGAGCCTTTACTCTAGAGTGATATTAGCCTTATTATTAAGGCATGTCCTTTTGGAGTCTCTGTGGAATTCTTTAAGTGTTTAATGAAATCTCTTACTTATCTTCCAAATTCTTGGAAGAATTTCAAAGTCCCTCAGTCCTATGTGAGCTCTGGTAGCTGCTCAGTTCATAGTTCCCTGGTAATTGATTATTCCTTGCTTGTTTTTCTTTACCAAGCCTCTTATACTCTCTCCATGTGCATGCATCAGCTTAGGGTTAATATCAAACTTGAAGAGAGCCCTTTCCAGATTTCTGGAGTTCTTTTTAGGTATAGCTCTCTCAAGTATTCCAACTGTACATTCCAACTACTACAGCCTCCCTAAACTTGGAGCTTTGTCTTCTCAAGCCAGCAAAACTCTTTGCTTTGCTAAGGAACCTCCCTTCTAGCTTTATATTCTGTAATATGTCTCTAGTCAGAAAGCAAAAGCAATTATTGGGCTTATCTCATTTTTACCTTTTTTTAGGGTCATAGTCTATATTTGTTTCCTATATTTTGACCAATATTTTCTACTTGAATTTTCCTAGCTCAAGTGAGAGAGCTAGTCTAATACCATGTACTGTATCATCCCTCAAAGCAGAAATTTCAGAAATCTTGAGTAATAAGCTTTTATTAAAAGAAATTGAGTCTGTAGCAAGAGCACTGGAATATATTCTTCTGTTTTCAATTCTTTTTACCTCTATAGAACAGTAATTTAGAATTTTGCTAGGGTTTAAACTTCTTTTATAAAATTTTGAAGCAAATCTCAGAGGTATTTTTGTTTGTAAATATTTTACAAATATAAATTGTACCTTTAAAAGACAAGGACTATTAAACTAGTAACTATAATTTCACTAATATAGCTTTAAAAAAAGAATAATGATTCCTTATCATATATCCAATGTTCAAATCTCCAGTTGCCTAAAATTTTTAAATTGAAATTTTTTAATTAAAAAATGTCAGAATCAAACAAGATTCACAGATTATAATTGTTATATCTTTTAAGTCTTTTAAAAATCTTTGTTATTTCCCCATTTCCTTTGTGTTCCTCCTAAAATACATCGTCTTAGGAGAATCTGGGTGTTTGTCTGGTAGAGTTGTCAACTGTTTATATTTTGCTGATTGTTATCCCTGTGGTATAGTCTAACAGGTTTCTTTATCAAATGCTCCCTGTTGGTAGTTGTAGAGAGAGGTGATAATGTAGAATATTTCATGTTGTCATTCATGAAGATGTTGTTCCTCTTTATTTTTAAGATTCTGTTTTAAAATATGATATGTTTGAATACCGTGCATATAGCATGAACATGCTTATTGAAGGATCCCCAAACAGACATGAAGGCCAAATAAATGCAGTTTACATGTTGAAAGTGTCTGTGTGTGCACCTTCATGTGAACTTTGCTTGGGATATGTTGTTCTTTTAAGGCTTGTTAGACTCTCTGCAGCTGCTTAGGTAGAATTAGTAGGTTCAGTTTAAAAGTCCAAGTGGCCTTTCTTAAGTTTTCCCTGTAGTTTCAAGCAACCAATGCAATGGAAGAGCCAGGATTTCACCCAGAAGCCATGACATCAGTCTCTACCTCTCATTCCAGGGCTTGGTGAGTTACAGCTACCTGAATCTTTGTTTCCACATCTTCAAAACAAACAATAACACTCATTCTGACAAACTAATGGAGTTGTTGTAAAGAACAAAGGAGTTGGTATTTTTGAAACTACTTTGTAATAGTGCTGTCCATTAGAAATATAATGTGAGCCACAAAAGTATTTTACATTTTTCTAAGCCACATTAAATAAGAGTTCAGTGAACTTAATTTTAATGATATATTTTATTCAACCCAATATCACCAATATATTAACATTTCAACATGTGATCAATGTGAAAAGATTATTAAGGAGATATTTTATATTCTTTTTTTAATACTAAGTTTATAAATCCAGGGTATTTTACACTTATAACACATTTTAATTTGGATGCTGAATTTTAATCAGAAATACTTGATATGTATTTAGATCCTATCATATTTATAGTTGATGTAGATTTGTATCTCCAAGTTTCCCCAAACTTAAAATGTTTTTAGTACTGAAGTATTGATTTTTAAATTAAGGTGAATTAAAATTAGATGAAATTAGAAATTTGTTTCCTTAAATATGCCAGCTGCATTTTAAGTACATAATAGTCATATGGGTTAGTGGCTACCATATTGGATAGTGCCACTGTGCAAACTGTTGAGCTCCATATACCTGACAGCTTTCCTAGAAGTTCTCAAATCTCAGTTGGATGTTACAGTGTTTGTTTCATTTTGGGCTTCCACATTAGAGAAATGAATTTCTTTTGCTTTGACCTAAAAAGAATTTCCGAAGGAAAACCTCCCAGCTTTCCTGACAACTGGACAACAGATTGCTTCCATTTCAGTTATCAGAATTTATTTTGCTTGAGAGTCACTACACATTCTGGGAAATAAATATATCTCTAAGAGTGGAGGAAAGATGACCAAAATAGACTGTTTTCAAAGAGCTGAAAAATCGATTCCTGGTAGTAATGCAATCTGGAATACATGAAACCATTAGCACAGGGAGCCCACACTGAGGTCAGGATCTATTCTGAGCCATGGAGAATCAAGCTCCCATGTGACTTCAATACATTACCAAGAACAGACTATAATTCCGGGTAAGGCCAAATCCATCATCTCAGGGTGAGGAACATCACAGAGGGTCATCTCACCTGTCTGGGATCTGCTGGCAGAGGTGAGTCAGGGCATTGGGGTAATGATGAAGGACACTCTACCACAAGCATTTATTGCATTAACTCATCACAGAATTTGGTACCAAGGTATTTCTCTCCTCCTTTTTATCTGAGTAACGGAATAGGAACTCCTCATACCTTCTGTTTGGTTTGGTTTTGCTTCTACAAAGACTCTTTGATCTGGAAGAACCTACTGCATTCAGTCAGTTTGGACTCTATTAATAAACAGTTATCTGACACTTACCATGTGTCAGACACAGTTCTAAGCACTTTGCCTATATTCACTCATTTAATTCTCACAATAAGCTTATAAGGTAAATGTTATAGTTTCCATTTTACAGATGAGGAAACTGAGGCCTACCTAGGGCACTTTAAATAACTTGCACCTTGTCATTCTGCTAGTAGGTGGTGGGGATGGGTTATGAATCCAGATGACATAGGCCACAGCATTTACCTATACAGCAATCAGTAAATGCTATGGCTTGTGTTAGTATTGGAAATGGATCAGAGGCTAGATTTCCAAGCCCAGTCCAGAGTGTTTAATCCCACACCCGGTCACCAGAAATTCAGATGCTACCTTCTCTAACTAATTAGTGAGGTCAGAGGGGAGCTCAGAAACCCATCTTGCCTCTATGACTGCATTCGGCTGACCTAGATTGCCCTCTGTCTCCATGGCCAATACCAAAATTCTACTCATTCTTCAAGGCTTGGCTCTAACAAGCCATCTCCACTGGGTTTCCTAAGTCTCTAAAGTCAAAATTACTCCCTTTCTTATCTCTCCCAATCTTTTACTGCTTAATCTCAAATATTGTAGTTTTTTGAAAGCTGGCTTAAATTACAGTGCTGTTTCTCTCCTCTCCTAGGCTATGAGCCCCTAGAGGATGGGAAGTGCATGTAATTCATTTTTGTATCCCCTGCAGCACCTAGCATAGAGCCTTTTGCCTTCTAGCACTCAGTAAATATTCATTACTAATTCATTACTACTTATATATTTCTAATTTGAATATGAATGCAATATATTGAAAAATGTACTGCAGTGGGTTTCAGGAAACTCGAATCCTAAACTTAGTTCCGTCACCAAGTAGCTACATACATTTGGGTAATTTATTTCACCTCTCTGAGCCTCAGTTGTCTGTAATTGGATGAGATAATCTCTAAGGCCTCATGACATTTATGGAATAGGCTATTATTTGCTCTGAATTTATGTACACAAAAGGTTTTTAAACAAGTCCCTGAAGGATGTTTCATATATTCTGAGATCACTCCTGGGCTGCTGGGGTGAGGTACTTCTAAGCAGGAACACATGAGAGGGGTCAGCAGAAACAGCCCCTTGAGATAGGCCAAGGCTGGTTGGCTGTGCTTTAAAATTCCAGCCTGGTTAAAAGCCTAGATCTTTAAGGAAAGGGCCCTACAGAAAGTGATGGATAGGGTAGGAGACAACTTCAGTGTGCTTAGTATGTGGTGAGGATCACGGGCTAGTGAGGCTTCCCTCAAGAACACTCTGCAAATAGCATGCAGATAAGAGGAAAGCACAGACAGGTGATAAGGCAGTAAAAAAAAAAAAAAAAAGGTAAAAAGTGTTGGCAAGGATGTGGAGCAATTGGAACCCTTCTACACTGTTGGTGGGAATGCAAAATCGTGCAGCTGCTATGGAGAACAGTATGGAGGTTCCCCTCCCCACAATAAAAATAGAATCGCCATATGATCTAGCAATCCCACTTCTGGGTATATCTAAAGGAAACAAAATCAGTACCTAGAAGAAAGATCTACATTCCCACATACATCGTGGTATTATTACAATAGCCAAGATATGGAAACACTCTAAATGTACATCAACAGATGAATGGTTAAGGAAAATATTCACACAATAGAGAGTTATTCAGCCTTTTTTTAAAAAGAGGAAATCTTTGCCATTTACAACAATATGGATGAACCTGGAGGACATTATGCTAAGTGAAATAAGCCAATAACAGAAGGACAAAAGAATGTGTGATATCATCTCTACAAAGTACCTAAAACAGTCAAACCCACAGAAGCAGAGAACAGACAGTGTTTACCAGGAGTTAGAGGATGAAGGAAATGGGGAATTATTATTCAATTGGTATAAAGTTTCAGTGATACAAGAGGAATACAGTGTAAAGATGTGCTGTGCAACAGGGTCTATAGTTACACTTAAAAATGTGTTAAGAGGGTGGATCTCATATTAAATGCTGTTACCACAAAAACAAAACAAACTAAAAACAAAGGGACACAAGGAAACTTCTGGAGATGGTGGCTGTGGTATTGGTTTCAAGGGAGTATGCGTAAGACCAAACTTACCAAATTGTATACATCATAGATGTACAGTTCTTGTGTATCAGCTGTACCTCAATAAAACAGTAAATAAAATTAAACAGGAAGTAACTTATAATCTTTAAAACCTAAAAATAAAAATATTTTCAAATCATAAAAGAAAAAAATGGTTCTGATTAGATCCCTTGCTTAGAGTTATGTTCAAATTCAAGAACAGACGAAGAGAGGAGACAGGAAATAGCAGGATTGATTAAATATTTGCCTGGTTAAATTGTCTCAAAGTTCCTCAATGTCCAATATAAATTTATAGATAATGAAATACTGGATTTGAAATGTTGAAGTATTTCTAAATTACTTCTTAGTAACTTACCCTGATTCTTAGATCCATAGGACAAAGATTGCTCTTGCTTTTCTCTATTCACTGGATAAACCACAGTGGAGAAGATTTATTTTCTGTTTTTTGTTTGTTCTCATTCCCACACTAGCATATAGTGGGATAAACCCTAGACCCTGAACCACTGGGCCCAAACTCCAGTCCTTACTCAGCCATTGGGAAAGTAGAACTTGGGTAAATCACCTTACCTTGGTGGATCTTCATAGTAGCACCTGTAAAATCAAGGAATTTATGGTGAATGATCTCTGAAAATCCTTTTAAGGTGAACAAAAGTTCTGAGATAGAGATCTGTCTCCACAAGACTATATAAATCTGGAAGATGCTCTGTCAACCCAGGTGTGAGTGAAGCTCCTGGCCCATATTGGGAACTCAATAAATGTTGATTGAATTGAATATAATAGAGGAGGAAGCCGGAGATGAGAGCCAGAAAATTAAAAGTGTGAACACAGGTTTTTCCTTCTTTCAGTGGGCTTAAGCTAATAAGGGACTATTTGGTCAGCAGATGAAGATCCCAACCCAAGAAGAATGGGAGGGACGTTTCCCATCCCACCCACTGTGGCTGTAGAAGCCTCTGGGGCATGCAAATGTCTTGGGGGAGGGCTATGGAATATAAAGTAAGAATGTTGATAAATTACAGATGATAAATCTAACCAAAGTAGATGTATAAAGTTAAGCCTTCATACACAATACTACATTAAAAATTAGTGGTGGGGGGGCGGGGGTGCACCTTATTGGCTTAGTTGGTTAAGCCCCTGACTCTTGATTTTGGCTCAAGCCGTGATCTCAGGGTTTTGAGATCAAGCCCCACCTCAGGCTCTGGACTCAGAGGAGAGCCTGCTTAAGATTCTCTCCTTCTCCCTCTTCCCCTCCCCCTGCTCGTACTGTGTGTCTCTCTCTCTCAAGTAAATAAATAAAGTGTTTTAAAAAATTAGTGGGAAAGCTCCAAAATTGTTACTTATGTTTTGAAAATGTAAATAATTAATTTTGAGTAGGTCATGTAGGCACAGAGGATAAAATTTAAAAGATTCATGTAGCTTTTCTCGGAAATATTTATTCTTCTTGTTATATAGGTCATTAGTTACTTGATTCCAAGGCCTATTCCTTTTTAAAGTGAGTGTCAAGTGGAAATATCATCCTATCTGATATGAGACTGCTGGGGGCTGAAGTCCAGACCCCTCTACACAGCTGAGTGGCAAGATGGCAGGTGAAATGTCAGCACCTTGATGCTGCCCCAGGGAGTTAGGAAAGGGCGAGATTGTTATCCCATTGCACAGAATGGGAACCTGAGGCTTAGGAGGAAGACGTAATTGAGACAAGGTCACTTGGAGACACAGTGGAGGAAGCCTGTTTGCAAAGCCAGGTAACCTCACTCTGTCCATTCATCAGGTGCTCGATCTTCATCTGTCTTCCTGCTCAGGTCAGTTTCACTGAAAAGGAAGCATATTGCAGCCCTGGGGTCGGGGCAGGCGCACCTGATCGCTCAGTGCCTGCCTGCAGAGGTAGGAATGTTCCTCTGGCCAAGGCTTATGACAGTTTCAGGGGAAGAGTCAGGTTCCCTTTGGAGAGGAGCACATTGGGATCTTTGTTCCCCAACGGGTCACATTTCCTCATGTTTATGGAATTCTCTCAATCACAGACTTGATCTCTGGGTCCTAGGAAGGGGGGCTCGTGCACTGGAGAACGTGCGAAGTTGAACTTTATTTACTCTTGATAAGAGAATCAAAAAGGAAGTTAACTTTTTACCCAGTCTCTTTTCAAAGCCATCAAAAGAATTATGAAGCCTTGCAAGATCAAACACCGAGGCTCTTCACAAAGGTTGTCACGATGAATTAATCTGCAGACCCTTCACCCCTCTTTCCCACTGCGCAGAAATGAGGGGATAGTTTCTCTCCTCTCTGCATGGGCCGCAGGGCTGCCACAGGACCCTGTGCGCTCTTCCCTGCACTCCCCATCTCCACCACCCTGCACGCCTCAGGACCTGTGCCTCCCGGCAGAGTTCCAAGAACTAGAGCTGAAACACGGGAGCAGGGACCTTCCCATGCTGCCCAAATAAGACTCTGCCTCTATATACAGGCGGTTTGATGGGGTACGTTTTGAGGTGGTAATTCCGGAGGAAGGCACCTGTCTGCCAGTCTGCCAAGTTCACTTCCCTAACTTCTTTCTGCTTCCCCGGCAGAGCTGCCTCTATGCGTTGAATACATTGTCTTTATTGTTAGTACTCCCGACTTGCTCCAATCAACACATTTCTTTAACTCCTTTAAAACAAGCTTGTTAGAGCTGTCTACAATGCCATGAGGTTCTAACTTCCTCTGATTAATTAGGAGGCTTAGAAATGTGTGAGTGTGTTTTGGAAACTGTGCTGCGGGTTATCGTAGCACTGAGCAACTTCACTTATTTAATATTTAATGCTGAGCTATTTTCTACTTTAAAGGTAGATTGGGGAGGAGGAGCCGTGTGCTAGCTAAAAACATGTATTTTCATCTCTGCTTCTTTCTGGCGTGTGTTGCTAACCTACTTGGTTCCTCCACCTTCCAGCCACGTAAAGAAGTGAAGAAAAGCAACCACAGGAGAGAACCATTGTTCTTCAGGAATGTACCAAAAGAAGGCATTACTAAAATTACCCAGGCAACTTGAATTATGTGCTCCCTTTGGAGAGGGAAGGTGTGGGATATGCGCCATGGTGATTTATCACAGGTGGCAAAAATATTTGTTATCCAGTGTGCCACTGGGCTTTCTGCTCCCCTGTGTTGCAGAACTAATGCTAATGGCCAGTCCATCCTGGTGGACTCAGCCTGGGCTTATGTGTCTCTCCACCTCCTTAACTACTCATATGTTCTCTGATCTCCAGGTGGCTAACCTAATCTACTTTATTTTGCAACTTACAATTTTATAATTGAATAGAACCCTGTCCCAAAGTCTGGGACTGTCCCCTCCATGAAACTTCTCAAATTCTCTCTTTACAGTTCATTGATTCATTTACCCAATACATATTTATTTGTTATCTGTGCTGGGTGTTTGGTGTCCAAGGATGAATAAGAGTCTAAACTGAAAGATGATCGTTGAAAGAGAACTTGTGATTAGTATCATGTTGATATGCAGAGAGCTATGGAAACACATCAGAAGAGACTTAACCTAGAATTCCGTGGGTCGGGAATGACCTCCCTGACAAAGTGCCATCTAACTTGAGACCTGGAGGAAAAGAATGAGCAAGGAACATTCCAGGTAGAGAGGAGTTACATGTTTGAAAGCTTTGAAGTAGAGAGGAGTATGGAGTGTTATAGGTAATAGAAGGCCAGTGTGGCTACATAATGATAATGTTTGACATGTTAGGTACTTGGTGATAGTCAAAGCAGTTTACATGTATTTATTTAACCTTCACAATGAATTTATGATGAGGAACCTGAGAACTCAGAGGAGTTAAGTAACTCGCCCAGGGGCACACAGCTAAGAAATTTCATAGTTGGGATATGAGTCAAGACAGTTTGGCTGTAACTCCTTGCCCTTTGAATGCAACTCCAGACTTTAGAGATGGTAAAGGGAGATGAGATGAGGGTCACATTGCACAACTCAGGGAAAAAAAGAGAAGATCACTTAATTAAACCAATTTAGAGCACACTGAAAGTTAGATATAGCATGTAGGTCTTCTAAATTCCAACTTCAATATCTTTGGATGTTGTCCCATATGGACAATTGGGAGAATGTGCTGAGAGTGTAACTCTGGGTTAAGCACTGAAAAAAAACAGCCAACTTGGTCCCCAAAGGGCTAATCGGGTCCTCATAACTTTAGGGGAAGGAAGAGTTTTGTGTAGGATGGATAGGTGAAGAATTCATGGAGCAAACTGTACTCAATGTAACCTCGTAGGCATCACAAGGATTCTAAGCCGGTGGGAAAAATGGAATGTTTTTCAAACTATGTCCATTCCTTTTTGATTCTTTCTCCCGCCCTCCCCCCATACATATTTATTATTTTCCTTCTATATGCCTTGTTCTTGGCAGGAATGAGATTGGAGAAGTGAACTGGACAAATAAAGTGGAAACCATCATGAGCAAGGACACAGGAATGGGAGAGTCTGTGGATGTGGGTGATAATGAAGAGGCTGGTCTGGTTGGTTTCCAAGGCCCACATTGAGAGTAACCAGCTGAGTTTAGGAGGAGGTTCTGAATATTAGTATCAAGAGTGAGAATTTTGGGGGCGCCTCGGTGTCTCAGTTGGTTAAGTACCTGCCTTCAGCTCAGGTCATGATCTCAGGGTTCTGGATCGAGCCCTGGGTTGGGCTCCCTGCTCAGCGGGGAGTCTGCTCCTCCCTCTCCCTCTCCCCCCTGCTTGTGATCTCTCTCTTTCAAATACATAAATAAAATATTTTTTTAAAACCCCAGAATTTTGTTTTTCTGACACATAATGAGAAGCCATTGCTAGTTCTTGTGTCAAAAGGAAAAACAATTTCTAGAATGCTTTGCCTGGTGGCTCTACACAGACTGCATACACCACATGGCACTGAGAGCCATGTGTTAGTACTACATTGGGTCAGGTAGGAGAAGGCTCAAGGAATAGACGAGTAGATCTAAATGTCATTTACTCTTATTTCTCACTGGCCTTGAACATGCTTTTAAAATGAAAGTTGCTATGAATTAATATATACTTTCACTCTTGAAGATCAGGGTTAAATCACTTTCTCTTGGTCTATAAAAGTTGACAGGATTTCTGGCTGATAGTTTGGACCAGTTTTATTCACCAAAAACTACCTTTACACTTGGCACTTCTTTAGCCAGAAACAAACATATTATTCACCCTGGACTGCCCTGAAAGGGGTAAAAGAAATGAATGTAATTTAAGAAGATGGTCCTTAATTAAAGGAGCCACTTGCTAAATGTCAATGGCTGCCTTGTTTTGGCTAAGCCTCCCCCCACCTCCTCCACCATTTTAATATACTTTCCCAAATCCTCTTATTTGTTGCAAAGTTTATCACACTTGGCTTTTACCTGGTGAATTTTTATTTAATCTGCAGCGGATGCTGTGTCAGGTTGACTCTAATTCAAGATTGGCGTGTGCTTTGTATCTTAGCGCCAAAGCATGTGGGAGGATGACGGCCGTGAGGCAGTGAATGCAGCCCGTTGTGTGGCTCTGAGCTCTCAGGATGACCATGTGGTGCCCTGGCATTTCAGTGGGGCCAGAGGGGGTGGATTTCTCTTCTTTTTTTTCTGGCCATACACAGTTTAGAGCCTACCTCTTCCAAGTAGCCTCTCCGAGTGGGCTCTTCTCCATGCCACATGTATATTTTCACTAACGTTACACATTTGGTTGGTTGGCATTATTTAGTGTGTGGGTAGAGGTGCCGTAGCAGTGAATGCTGCCCGTAGTCAAACAAATCAAGCAAGAATACTCGTACTGTTTTAGTGAACACCCTGCATTGCCCATTCACCACTTGCAGAACTAGGGGGATGTGTGCACATACACACACAATCTGTTTTTGCCCTCAACATTTATTTTTTTCATAGCGTCTTAAAATCCTGAGACTGGAAGCTATTTTATACATGGTAAGGTTTATCCTTGTTATTTACAGACAAGGAAATTGAGACCTAGACAGGAAAGGGGCATGGGTGCCAAAGGCCACAGAGCTGGTTAGGGAGAGTAGGAATTACCATACGGATTTCCAGACTGTAGTCTAGGGCTCTCTGTACACCTCACCACCTAAAGTGCTCAGGCTTTATACGTAAATAAACATAGATTTGCTAGATTGGTAGCTTACAGTGTGAAAAAGCAATTGACTTAGAAGTCATTTGCAGAGAAAGTCTCGAACTCAGGTCTTTAGATTCCCAGACAAGAACCATTCTATGGCAGAGGTGCTGGGGTAATGTTCAGATGAACTTAAAATGAAGGCTGGAATGGAAATAGTTAAATAATTCTCTGAGTTCCATGCTCTGTAATTTCTGACACCTTCAAGCCCTGACCCCATCATCCCCAAGAAGACTGCTGGTTGTATTCTTCTTAAAAATGTCAAGAGACCACAGAGAACATGGCTCAGAGTGTTCTGAGACAGCCCACTGAATAGATATTCCAACACAACACTTCTGGTCACCATAGTTAATTACTTCAAATGTGCAGCTTAAGTGTGGCTCATGATTCAGACCAGGACCAGTTCCTGGAAATTGGGCTTTGATAATGACAGCTTTGGGAGGCTAGAGTCACAGTGAGGGGGGCGGGGGAACAGCCCAGTAGGGTTCCAGGCCATTGGTACCGCATTGCCACGGCCAGGGTAAGCAGGAAGAGAAGTGGGCGTCTGGAACTGACCACCTCTGGCCCCCTCATTGCAGAAGCTCCAGTGTGCCTCCGAGCAGGAGCTGCCCAGGGCTGCCCACTCCAGCATGTTGTTTTCATTGGCCTTCCCTTGGCAACACTCTGTATGCTGGAATGTTCTTCCTATCGACTCTCGGTATCCTTTCTTCCAGCTAAACTGGCCTGTTTTGAGTTCTAACACTGTCTTCTGCTTTCCTTTGTGATTATCAGGGTCTCATTCATTGGTCTATTGAGGATATTATCATTAATAGGGAGAATTTATATTTTGTAGGATTTGCCTATGTGTCAGTCAGCTAGGGCCGCCATAACAAAATAACACAGATTAGGTGGCTTCAACAACAAATTTGTTTTCTCAGAGTTCTGGAGGCTGGAGGTACAAGATCAAGGTGAGTTTCTCCTGAGGCCTTTCTCCGGCTTTCAGAAGGCCACCTTCTTGCAGTGTCGTCACGTGGCTAAATTTTCTCTGTGTGCAGGCATCCCTGACATTATCTCTTCTTATAAAGATACCAGCCATAGTGGAAGAGGGCCCCACCCTTATGATTTCATTTAACCTTAATTACTTCCCTAGAGACCCTATTTCCAAATACAGTCACATCAAGGGTAAAGACCTCAACATACGAATTTTGGGGTGATGCAAGTCAGTTCATAACAACACTGTGGGTTGTTCCTCTCTGATAAAGAGAAGAACAACCAGCTCTACCCCCCTCCGACCCCCACCCCAGTGGCAGCACACTCCAGGAGCAAAAATGTTTCAGACAAAGACTTTACTCTTCAGTACGTATCTCCTAGACTGCTGGCAAATAAAACTAGATGTGAACAACAGAAGATCTGTGTCTCCGATCTCCGTGTAGTGGGTAAACAGGGTAATAAAATCCCAGGATAATGACTCTAGGAGCTGGGCAGGTGACACTTTCAAGTAGGGGCAGGGAATTACCAAGGTGATGTGCCCACATTCCTCAGAAGCCCACCAGCCATTTTGTTTGACAACTTAAACTTCATTTAAAATGAAGATGTATATGGATATGTATATTACATGTAAATGTGAGTATGTTGGGGGGGGAATTCTCTGTCACTATGAGTTTTGAGAAGGTTACAGAGAGTTCACAAATTACTTCAGAATGCTTACAGTTATGAGCTAAGTTGTGGACTGAGAGGCATGCTCTTCTGCAGTGAACCAGGCATTACCGAATCTGGCACTGTGTAGCAGTAACAGCTAATATTTATTTATTTATTTATTTATTTATTTATTTATTTATTTATTTATTTGATTTTATTTATAAGATTTTATTTATTTATTCATGAGAGACAGAGAGAGAGAGGCAGAGACACAGGCAGAGGGAGAAGCAGGCTCCTAACCCCATTTTATAGAGAGAAAACCGAGGCATGGTTTGCTCAAGGTCACACAATTACTAGGTGGGGAAGAGGTATCTATCTGTTTGATGTAAGAATCCAGATGCAGGTACACCTGACTGGTTCAGTGGCTGAACGCCTGCCTTTGGCTGAGGGCATGATCCCAGGATCCTGAGATTGAGTCCTGCATCGGGCTCCCTGCAAGAAGTCTGCTTCTCCCTCTGCCTGTGTCTCTGCCTCTCTCTGTGTGTCTCTTGTGAATAAATAAATAAAATAATAAAAAAAAAAGAATCCAGATGCATTTGTAGTTCATCTGAATAGACAATACAGAAATACCTAGAAATGAGAAACAGAGCTAGCCTGTGTGGTAGACTCAGTGCTTTGGTATAAGAATGAGGTGATGGGTTTGAGGGTAAGCTGTTGGAGAAAGCTCTGTAAAAGAGACGTTACTCAAACCAAGCCTTGAATCATAGATTGAATTTAGGCAAGTACAGAGGTGGGGAAAGAGTCTGCAGAACTGGAGGTGGAAATGAGAAATGGAAAGCAGGAAGATTGGCAGGCCCATGACTGAATAAAAAGGGCGGTTGTGTTCATGTTTGTCATGAACAGCACTGGACTCAATCTTGAAGGAGGGGGAGCAAAGCTTGAGTTGAATCTCGGAAAGAGTAGGATTTGGAACTAGTAAATTTTCACGGACAGCAGGTCACCCGAATCCTGGGAATGAGATCTCCAACTGGTGGGAATATTGACTATTGTATATTGAAATTGTTTGAATAGCAAATAGCTGCCAGCACTTCTGCCTTCTGAAAATAATAACTATATGTCAGGGAAGTAAAAGAAAAAAAAAACAACTCTTGACATTTTTGTAGCTTTGCCCTCTCTTGGGTGCAGATGGACTTGTATAGAATTGTTCATATTTACAGTGGGGCCATAGTCTGAGGGAAAGTGTGAGTCACAGTTCAATGCCTTCTTTGAGTCAGAAAAAAAAACTTTCTACACAATCAATCATCTGGATGTTCTCACTAAAAAACTTGTTTAAGATTGTCAGCTCAGACTCTGAGACTCTTGTTACACATGCTGAATTACCTTGAAGTCATTTAACTCCTGTTCATCAAATGAAGATGTATATGAAGATGGCCCTGGGATTAATTATTTTCCAACACACTGTGTCTTCTTTCTCATGAGTTTACTTGATCAACTGCTCAGTTGTGTCACTGAATATAGCTCTGTGTTTCTAGCCAAAGGCAGTTTCTCATGTGTTCCTGGGTCTTTTATGTAAACCCAGTGGTTGTGTTGGTTTTTTTCTCTGCTCTGGATTTATCCTTCCTTAGGAGATGAAGTATCAGAAGAGAATGGAGGACTTTGGCAAGAACTTTTGTCATATGGTCATTCTGAACAGAAAATGAAGCGGTATCAGAAGTATCAGGAGTAAGTTGACTTTGGAATGAGAGAGCACTGGCATTGATCGGGTGTGTGGACAGCCTAGAGAGGAAAAGCTGGCCGGGAAATTCTCAAAATTCCAATCCCTGGGGTAAATCTTCAAGGGCTGAGTGCTGACAGATTGGTAGGCTTTGTGACTTTACCAAGATGGAGTCATGGAATGCCAGCACGACCTCAACCTGTCATTCTATAAACTTGACAATACCCAAATTATCACAGCATCATCTACAAACATTTTCTGAGCACTTCTTCCTGTTCCTGGGAAGGGAAATATCAAGAAAAATAAGTGATGGGCCCAGTATAAAAGTATGATCATGACTTACTTTGGAGGCTTGAACTAGCTCATGAAAACTAATACATAATAGGGCTATGTATAGCTAAGTCCTAAACAATCACACAGAATCCAAGGGTTCTCAAATAATGTGCTGTGGATTTTCCAAAGGACCGATTTTCAACTCTATTCCTGGAACTTCTGAGTTTGGGCCTTTGCATCTGGGTCTTTTGACAAGGTCCAAATCCACTAAAGAACTACAGGCAAAGAGGATAATAGCAGAGGGGAAGATCCTCATGGGTCTGGGATGTAAGGGGAGTTCCCAGTGCTGAGCACAGAGCTGAGAGTAGACAGTTGGGGTGGAGCGAGGGACTTAAAGGGAGTTGATAGATCCACTGAGTAAATGTCTGGATGGCTTGTAGATATGTTCCAGTCTGTGAAAGCAGGAGGGTTAGAAGTGGTTTAATTCCTTCAAACAAGGGCCCTGCCAGAGAAGGCAATTTGTTAGAGAAGCAAGTGAAGGGAAGAGGAAAGTGGGTCTTGGATCTTAGTTGGGTGCTCATCAGCTGAGGCCCCGGAAGGGAAGATGGTGGTGGGCACCTATGTCCTGTCTCCCTTCCTGTCTGCTCAGTAAAGCCACGAGATTTCTAGCGCAAGGCAGGGTGCACTTCAAACAAAACACTAAGATTAGCCAACGCACTTACCTCCCCCAAAGGAGCTCACTCACCCAGAGGAAGCCTGACAAATGATCATGTAAAATATTATGCTTTTAAGAAGGTCCCTTATATCTCTGAGAGTCAATATAGTCCATTATGTCAGTTCCTATCCACTGGCTTCTTTCTCAGCTACTTATATTTCCATTTAGTCGAATCTTAAGCAAAGCTCACCAAGGTCCAGAAAATTAGAGTTATCGGAGACTCGTTAGTTATCTTTTCTAAAATCATCTATCTTTTTCATTCCACTCAGGGCCTGGCAGTTTGTCTCTTGCTTCTCACTTCCTTCTGAGCCTCTCCTGGGTGAGATCCTACCCTTTCTGATGTTCCCACTCCTGTCCTTTTGACAGTATCTTTTCCTCCATTGGTCTTCCTTCCTGTTTCTGTTCTTTTTGTATGTGGGGAGGAGGGAGGAGGGCTGAGGGAGGGAATGAGGAGGGGAGAGAGCTGGCCTCCTATGCTTCTCCTGCACACTCTCATTCGACTTTGCTCCCTCGTACCATTCTGTTTACATTCCATACCTTGCACACCCTTGCCTGTCCAACCTTCCTTAAACACCACTCAGAATCACAGGAGAGATGAGACAGGTGTACATTGACGCAGAGATAAACTGATGGTGCCTTGAAAGATAAAGTCAGGGAGGAGGAAGAGAGATAGGAGAGAAAGAAGGGAAGGCTGCAAAGAAAGGGATGGGAAAGACCAATATAATAGTAATAACAATAACAACAACTTCTGTGTATTAACTACTTAATATGTGCCAGGCAATGTGATAGCATTATCCTCACAATGTTCCTTTGACAGTAGGTTATTTCTTCATTTATAAAATGGAGATAATAAGACGCCCAGGAGTTTACCCATGTTTCTCAAGGTCATATTGCTAGCGTGAGGCACAGCTGGAACTCAGGCTTTGTCTGTCTTGCTCCATTACCTCATAGAGAAGTAAGCAGGTACTTTTTTTTAAGGCTTAAGCTCAAGATATATTTTTAAAAGATTTTATTTATTTGAGAGAGACTGTGTGTGTATGTGTGTGTGTGAGGGGCAAAGGGAGAGGGACAAGCAGAGTCTCCACTGAGCAGGGAGCCCGATGCAGGGCTTGATCTCAGGACCCCAAGATCAACACCTGAGCTGAAGGCAGACACTTACCCATCTGAGCCACCCAGGCACCCCTCAAGATATGTTTTTTAAAGAGAAAGTTTCCAAGATCTAAATATTTGACAACTGCAATTTTACACAGCCACTCTCACACATACACACACACACAGAGACACATATTCACAAATACACAAGTTAAGAGTAAAAGTTATTTATTTAATTCAATCATATTCTTTCGCTTTATTTCATAATCTTAGAGTTGGAAGGGGCCACAGGATTCTTGTAGTCTGATGGGAGGAATCTTTCTCCCACATTCCCTTTCTTACCTCTGTTTAAGTCATTTCAGGGTGGGGGGAAACTTGCTACCACAAAGACAGTCTGTTCCATTGTTGGACAGCTCAGATGTTTATATAATTATTCCTCCTAGGGTGCTGTGGGGATGATCTCAGAGTTGTCCAACTATTTTTGCCCTCTAAATTTACACAAAATACATCAAATTATTCTTTCTCAGGATAACTCTTCTTGTGTGTGTGATTGCCAAGAATTTCCACACATACACATGCACACACACGCGCATACACACACCTACACATAAGCAAACACACACACACAGAGCCGTAAAATCTCCTCTTCTCCAGCTAAGCGCCACTAGCTCTTGCAATTATGACTCACATGACATAATTTTCATCTTGCTTACTGTCCTCTTGACAAACGTTGCCATAAAATTAAGTATAGAGCTCAAAGTAATGGTCAGATCAGCACAACCTAGAGAAGGACTTTCCCTTCCTATTACAGAGCATTCTGCTTTCCTTGAGACAGCGTAGGTTACATCAGCGTTTTGACAGTTAATGACACTGTCAATTCATGGGCTTTCAAGCTAAGGTATGGATTTTAGAAGTATCTCTGTTACATTTAATCTTGTTAGTCTGGTCCTTGTTCTCTTCTGGAAAGATCTTTCTAGATTGTAATACTTTCATCAGGGGCTCTTCTCCCTAGCTTTGTATAAATCTGCAATTCGGTAAGAGTATTTTCAATTTTGGGGGCGTCTGGGTGACTCAGTCAATTAAGCTTCTGACTCTTGATTTCGGCTCAGGTCATGATCTCAGGGTCTAAAGATTCTCTCCCTCTTTCTCTGCCCTTCCCCCTCTGCTCACATGTGTGTGCACACATGCTCTCTTCCTCTTTCTCTCTCTAAAAAAAAAAGAGTATCTTCCATTTTGTTCATAATATGTTATTGAATATAAATAATTAAGTTAAAAATAGTTTTATGGTGTGATCTTCTTTTCTTTAATATACCTTTTATTTGGGGATGTTGATGGTGCAATCTGTTAAGTGTCTGGATCTTAGTTTCAGCTCAGGTCAAGATCTTGGGGTCTTGAGATCAAGCCCTCCTTTGGGAATCCATGCTCAGCAGGGAGTCTGCTTGAGATTCTCTCCCCCTATCACTTACCCCCACGAGCTCTTTCTTTCTCTGTCTCTCTCTCTCTCAAATCAATAAATAAATCTTTATAAAAATAAAATAAAATACTTTTATTTGTACAGAAATGATTCCTGGGATATGCCAAATGTTAATAGTCCTAATCTCGGAAGGATCATATTACCTATGATTTTTAACATGTGCCTGTGTATTTTTTTCTGATTTAATAAATGATTTTGTTATTTTAAAAGGAGTCCTTCTACCTGAAAATGCAGATTTATTCCATATCTTTTTGTTTTGGATATACAGTGTCTTTATTATTTCCCAATTGCCATGCATGTCTTAACTCTTCAATTTGATTCAGAACTTCTTGAGGACAGGGCAATGATACTTTCATTACCTCTCATGGCAGCTAGTATGGTGCTGGACTGATTGGTTTTCTTTAAATTAACTTGTCTTCATCCAGTGCTAAAGTCATGGTTTTTGTCTTACTTTAGCCTTGTTCAAATCAATATCCTAAAAGGATGGGAACATGATGTTTTAACTATGACCTACACTTAAACAAATTAGGCTAATTCATTTACTGGTGAATAATTATTCACTATGCTAACAAATCTATTTAGCCAATTGAAAGCTGATTATTTTGATTTACCATGGTTGGTTGTTAATTGCACAATAATGGAATAATTTTGGTGAGAGAGGAATACTGGTGAGCCTTCCAAGTAATGATTTATTGAGACCAGCACTATGCTAAGAATTCCAACAAAGGTGCTTACAGCATAGTTAGGGAGGTAAGACTGAAAAAAAAAAAAAAAAAGATGTCAAGTTGCCTATTGGAATGTTGGTCAGTGTTTAATATAGTCTCAAGGTCATTACATTTCTCTCTTCTATGGAGCATTTGGTTAAGAGGATTGAGGGTCAGGATAGGACTGGGTCCTCCAGTTGTAACCACTGGACATAATAAACTAAAATACACAGAGAAACTATTTATATAAAGTATTTCTATATATCCTACATACTTATTTCACAAAAATATAAATAGAAACTGCAATTTTTTTTATAAGGCAGAAATAATTTACCTTGGCCAAATAATCCCAGTCTTCCTTGCCACCCACACAATGTTGTGTACTCTGTATCTATGAAGTGTACTCAGTAGGCTATGGCTCTTCTTTCTTCCACCATTGTCCAGGGCACCCCAAGTTCCCATTTATCTGGGGTCTCTGGGAAGCAGGAGTCAAGCAGATCTTTTGTCCTTCAGTGACTATGCAGATTACCTGGAAACTCTGTTTGTGTCAAACCTGCATGTGGTCACAAACAGCAAAAGCTAATTGGATGTTCTATAAAATTCTGAAACTTCTGTGTAATTAACTTTTATATCCAATGGTTCACTCTAAAAGTTTGGCTACCCCTCCCTGGTTAAGGATTTTTTGTTGTATTTTCTTCTTCATCCCTATCATTTATTCTCATTCCTTGAAAGCCTAAAATGGCCTCGAAAACAAATGACTCTCTTTCCCCTACCACTCCCTTTCCCTCTCTTTCTCCCTCTTTTCCTCTTGGATTTATTCATCATTCTATTTAACCCTCTAAAAAATAAATAAAAGGAAGAATTATTACCTTCCCTTTAAGATGAAAAATTTGAAACTCAAAGAGGAAAAGAAATTTCCCCAAGGTCACACAGCTAGTGAGAGGCAGAGGGAAGGGTTCAAAGAGAAATTGTTCTGCTCCAATGCCAGCATCAGTCCCTTGACAAAGCAGTAGGTATGTGGGGGACAAGTACTTGGGACTTCATCTCCGTCTCTTTAGGACCTGCTATAAGTCTTGGCACAGGGCGATCACTAATGCATTTTCTTTGAATTAATTGAATATTTAGTTTGGATTTTGGAACCCTGATCTGAGGGAACCTAAGAGATCACCCAGAATCTTGTTAAAATAGTTTCATAGTATCGTATAACGCGATAAGGGAGGAACTCCTCTGACAACCTAGCGGGGGTGGGTCCGGAGATATCCCTCCCCAGCTCTCCTTGCTTCTCCCACCACTCCCACACAGCACTTCTGGCCAGCCTCCCATTCTGTACAAGTCTGGGAGTGCACCTGTTTGTCTTTTAACTGACTTAATTTTTTTCTTTTAAACAAAATTAATATATCTTCATTGTAGAAAATGTAAAAAACCAACTTGGTAAAAAGAAAATTAAAAACCACACATCATCCCACTAACAGGAGATAATCACTACTATCTCTGCTGTACTTTCCACTATTTTTGTTATACGTGAATATCTTTTTTTAAACAAAAAATGCAACCATACTTTTCAAACTATTATAGCCAATTTTTCACTCAATAATATATTGTGTACATCTTGCAATGTCAATAATTATAGATAAACATCACCTGATTCCATAGCTTTGTCTGTGCTGGACAGATGGGCGGCTGGATCATCATTCATCAGCTGGTTCTCTGCAGATTAACATTTAGATCACAACTCTTTTAAGACTTTCAGACAAATTGTTTCTTGATAATGTCACTTGTGCAGACATTTGCTACGGGAGTGTCCAGTTTGCAGTTTGCGAGTTAGCTTTGCTTGAATCTGAGCCTTGCTACACCTCCACAATGGATATATCCACAGAAGAAGACAGCATTTGTGTGTGTGTGTGTGTGTGTGTGTAAATATCACGTTTAATTTGATACATTATAGTGAGAAGATGTATCTAGTGGTTCAGAGAGTACAATAAGTTCAGATGTAAGACATCATTCATAATTAATTTGACATATGCATAAATTCAGTTCCAATGGAGATAACATATATGGACATGTGTTTTTACTCAAGAAAATTAATATTTCAACAATGATCTAATTTTATGACCGACCAGGTAGTGCTTAGGTAACTGAAATAGACAATAATGTATTAATTTTTTAAATTTCATTTCTTATATATTCTCTTCCATGTCTTTTGGGGAAAAAAGTGAGAAAATTGTTTTCTACCTATGAATAATCACCTTCCTTAATTTTTGTGTATCAAATAGGACACTACCAGAAAAACAAACAAAAGGCATTTATTAGGGGGAACTAATTATAAAGGACTTGAAGAGATGAAACCAGGCAAAAGGGGGAGAAGTAACCCAGAAATTATTTACTGTTGGAAGGAAATATGGCTACAGAACAAAAGGAAAGGACTGGAGTTTCCAGAGTGCAGAAAATACTGCTGTGCTAGTTCATGAGCACATTGTACACAATGCAGTTGCTGTGGAAGATGTGACACTTAGTAGATATTGGAGCCATGGGATGGACCACCCAGCAGTGTTGACCCCATAGAGAGGGGAGCATGTGGTCACTACTAGAACCGCCAAGGAAGGACCGCTGCCACCAAAGCTGGGATCATCAAGGCAGTGCAGCCACTTCCAAGGTTGCTGCCAGAAGCAAATGGAGAGAAAGAAAACGAAAAATGAGGAATAATAATTATTTCCACTCATAATTTATTTTCTTTCTTTTCAAGATTTTATTTATTTATTTGAGAAAGAGAGCAGAGTGAGTGAGCAAGAGAGTATGAATTGGGGTGGGGGGAAAAGAACAGAAGGAGAGGGAGAACAGACTCCCCGCTGAGCAGGGAGCCTGACACAAGGCTCAATCTCAGGACACTGAGACCATGACAGGAGCCAAAGTCAGATGCTGAGCCAGCTAAGCCACCCAGATGCCCCTCCACTGGTAATTTCTGATCTCCCGCCAGTGGCCCCTAATATACAGAAGACAGACAGCTGGAACAGTATGGGAGTATGGGAGTATGGGAGAATGAGGATGAGGATGAGGATGACAGTAGACGAATAGCTTACCCACGAAGAAGACATCATTATCTTACTACCACTTGGTGACACAGAGGAGGCTTCATGACAAGGCAAGAGTTCTGGTTGTGAATGGATCAGAGCCCTGGCATTCTCACCTGGAACTCTGGCAGGAATGTCAGGTAGGGAGAGTAACAATCAAAAAAGCTTTTACCAATTAGTGAAAGGGAATAAAGGGAAAGGAGAGAGAATGAGTGAAAATATCAGTGAGAGTGACAAAACATGAGAGACACCTAACTCTGGGAAGTGAACATGGGGTAGTGGAAGGGGAGGTGGGCAGGGGGTTGGGATGACCGGTGATGGGCACTGAGGGGGGTACTTGGCAGGATGAGCACTGAGTGTTATGCTGTATGTTGGCAAATTGAACTCCAATAAAAAATTTAAAAACAAACAAACAAACAAAAAAACAAAAAGGCTTTTACCTTCCATACCCGGCTTCAAGTCATGGGGGAAGCAAGTGCCATGTTACTCGGTCCCGTATAAATGGGCTCTGGGATTTCTCTGTTAGTTATGGTAGTCCTTGGCATAGGAAGGGTGGTGAAAGGCATGGCCCTGGAGATTTGGAGAACCTAGTTCCAGTCAGCATGCTTAGATTTCTTCCAACTACACTATACTTTCCCTAATCTCACCTTCCTACTCCTAGGCTTCCTGAGATGGGCCTTGAGAGTAATCAAGGCCTGAGCTTAAACAAGACACAGAGTTCTCACAGGAGGTTATAGGCCCCAGATTTCTGACTCCAGCTTCTTGATCCTCCTCTTCCACCCTGATCCATGCTCCAAACCTCAGGCAGAGATGATGTTATGAGTCTTCGTTTAGCTTCTCTGAATGACCACTGTCCCAAGGCAACCACACACAACTCCCATGACATGGCCAACTGGGTGGGTTGGAGGGGCAGAGAGTCAGTCACAGACTTTGGTCCAAGCTAAAATGTGTGTAAACTGAGGATAAGGGAAGGAAGTAGGGAGGCAGAAAAGAAATAGAGCTTTCCTCCTAACTTTGAACAACTCATACAAGGCCCTTGAGAGAATGAATGACTGCAGAAACCTCAATCCATTCATTTTGCATAAGGATGGCCTAATATGTGCCATTCATTCTGCTGAGTCTTTGGGATACTGTGGTGAATAATGACTGAAGAATAAGCTATAACATGGGCAAGAATCACTCTTCCCTCAAACTTCTGTGAGACCCTACCCCCAGTGCCTTCTCCAGACCCTTGAACATCCTACAGTGTAAAGATGATTCTGTTTTACAGATAGAAATACTGAGGGCTAGAGAGAATTATCAACTTAAGTTCCCATTGGCAGTTAAACAGTTTATCAGAATGGGACCTCTAAGTTGCAGGTTCCTTGATAGATATCATTTCCCTCCTCCTCATTCTCTCCCACTCCATGTTCCCAGGTAAGTGGAGCTGAGTGCCAGAATGTGATCATAGGTTTTTGGTATTGACCTATTGTCTAGTAGGTAGAGTCATTGATCTTGCAGTTTTTAACCTACAAGCCTTAGGGTGAGATATCTCTGACCTTATAGCAGATATCCCTGGAAGTCTACATAGAACAGATACCTCTGGCCAACACAAGTCATTTCAAGCTGTGATTGGCACTCTGGAGCCACTGTCTGGGATACTGTCTGGGATACCTGAGATATATTCTGTAGACACTTCTACCTGGGACAGACTCTTTGTCTCTCAGAGTGAGTGTAGCATAATGGACAGGGACAGGTAGCCGCCTCAGCAACAACAAAGTCTTGCCCTTGTTGTTGGTAGGGGACCTGTAGGAAGTTTCTGTTATCATTGTCATCCCCTTCCATTGGGTCTTGTGGTAACTGTAATTTGGTGGCTTCATGGTTTGTTCCAGAAAGCTCTGGGCTGAGGTGTTTCCCAGGATCCAGTTACTCACCATTTGGGCTAGACTTCAGAGGCCAGGGGTAGATCCTCAGTGGAAAGTAGACTCCCTCTCTCTAATTCTGGCATGGGTGCAGGATAAATGGACTTTTGTCCTATGATAATGGTTGACATTGTCATGAACAGGGTCCTGTGCAAATGATGGGGTTTGAAAATGTGGGGCTCAACTTTCAAGACTGTCCTGTGATTGCCCAGTGAAGAGATGTTAAAGTAGAGGTGGTTCTGGTTGACATGACCTCTCTTAAGACATCAACACATTTTGCCTGTGAGGGTGTTGGAGTTACTGTTTACCCTATTGGGTTAGACCTAATGGAAGAGGTCTGTCAAGAATTTGAGTGGGCATGAGGGTGAGACTTCCATGACACAGCTCCTTCACTGTCAACAGGTGTTCCATACCCAACTTCTTGAGCCAGGCTTGATCTCTGTTAGCAAGTGCTACCAGGCTAAGAGCAGCAGGGCTAGGTTAGTCAAGGACCCAGAGCCAGTAGCAGCATAAACAGCCACCCTGGCACTGGCCCCATACTTTATGGGAGCTCATGCCTTTTTTGCAGAACTCAGAAATGAATAAATAAATGGATTAGTAAAGGAACAAATTAATCTTATCCTTGCTCAGAAAATATGCCCTTGCTATGACAACTTCACAAGGATTCTAAGACCTTTTTCTTACTAAAGCATTCTCTGCCATGCCTTTTATATTTCTATGATCACGATGGGAGAAAGGAGCCAATGAGTCACAAAATCCTATAGGAATTCAGAGGAGGCAAAAAAGCATTATCTTGAGACTTTGAAAATATTTGGCACTTCAAGGAGATGTCGGCTTGAGAAGGCAGATTGACTGGGGGAGGTTATTTCAGGCAGGAAGAACCTCAAAAACAAAGGCATAAAACTAAGAAAGAACATGTTAGTGTGAGGATAGAAAACCAGTTTGGTTGAAACACATAGTGTTGTTGGAAACCATGAGAGCAAAGGTTATATAAAGGATGCTCTTGATGGATGGGGACTCTTCAATGTGAGATTCAGGATATGTCCCTTAATTCTATGCTTTTAGTGCCTCATTCAGAACCTGACACAGAACAGTCATCTAGTAAGTGTGTGTTGAGTGAGTGAGTGAATAAGTGAGTGGATAAATGAATACATAGATTAAAAAAATAAATTTTGATGGGAGAGAAAGTGGTCCAGTGGAAGCCAATGAGCCTAAAAGCATGGTGATTCTATTGACAGGAATGAGAAGTTTAGACATGGTAAGTTAGAGATAACAGTAGAATCTTCCAGTGAAAATTTCCCATAGGAAGCTATTTGGAATTAAGATCAGAATGTGTCCAGGGGTAGAGATCTGTAAGTGGTAATGACAATCGTAATTGAAACCACAAGTCTGGATATGCTCTTGAGGGCAGTTAGTGTAAAAGCTGGAAAGCAGAAAGCAAGGACTGAGCAGTGGGGTTTACACCTTAGGTAGTGGTAGAAAAAAAGATGAGGGAGACACCATGGACTTTGGAGAACCAGGAAAGTGGTGTTAAAGAATCCAATAGAGAGAAGAATTTTTTTTAAGCAGTGGAGTTGGTGGCTGTAACAATGAGGCAGAGCTCAGAGACTGAGTAGATTGAGAGTGGGATCGTTCTTTAGACAACCAAGGACACTACAGTCAGCAGGTGGAAGCAGTGTTGGGACCTGGTTGGGGAGTGTTCTGTTGGAAAACCTCGAGGATAGAGAGAGGACAGGCAGCTGGGGTCAAGGAGATTGCTCCGAGGATGGGAAAGCATCTGCAAAGCTGAAGTTTGAGGCCTCCTATGTGATCTCTTGGGGCTGGCGATGGTAGTGTTCTCAGTCAGAGAAGATGGTCAGGAGCAAAGGAATGAAGAAATGTAGAATTAATTCATACTTGAGGTGAAGATTATGAGTTAGGTTTAGAGCAGTCTTAAGACTCTCACACTTGGCAGCTTTGTCAGGACAAACTTCTCACCTCCAATGTAAGTAGCCAAGCCAGTTAAGAGAGGATTGGAGACACCATCTAGAAAGGAAATCACTAAAAACCAATGATTAAAAAAAAAGTCAGGATCTCTATTTGAGGGATCAATGACTATTAATACCCTGAAGTATTTCTGAAACCTTTTGGTTTCTTGTAGTTTTTTCTGTGATGGTAGTGATGGCGGTCTTTTGGAGCAAGAGGAGGCAAGAAGGGAGCAAGGAGACTCACCCCTGCTTCATTGCCAGCCTTAGAGGGCAAAAAATGTGAGGATAGGGGTATGTTTCAGAAAAGGAAGAGAAGAGATAGCCACGAGCTGTTGAAGCCTATAGGAAACAAGGAAGAAGGATGTGTAGGAGCCAACACAGGACTGAAAAAGTTGCCTGAAGCCCAACCATCTGTCCCTCATATGAGACCAGTTGTAAAGCCAAGGTGGTTAACCCCAGGGCTTCAGAGTCCTACAGACCCAGAGACAAACTCTGCGTTTTCCACCCTCTGGGACAAATGACTTAATCCTCAGCTTCTCACCTATAAAATAATACATGATAACAACAACAACAAAATAATAGAATCTACCTCTTAGCGCTCTTGGCTCTTGTGAGGGTTAAATAAAACAATGTGCCTAGTATGGGGCTTGACATTCAAGAAGTGGTGGTTTCTAGAGAAGCAGGTTCTTAACAGCCACATATTAACTCTTTGGATCCCAGGAGTCCTATTGGATACATAGTGATTCCAGCACCATTTACCTAAGCTCTAGTCCTCAAGGCTGCTAAACAGACTGGGCACTAGAATACTCTCTGTGCCAGGTCATGAGAAGGGTATGTCAGTTGTTTTCCAGGATGGTAGGCAATCTATGGGGTGCCATTTAAAGCCAAGAAACTCAAATGAGACCCAAAGGAGAGAAATCTGCTAATGAGCCCATCAAGATAAAGAGGTAAGAGTGTCAGCTTCTGACCATCTGTCTTGTTCTGGCAGCTCCTGCTGTCCAGACCCCACCCCCTGCACCTCATCCGAAACTTGCCAATGCCATTGATTTGTATTAATCTGATTGAGGATTCATTATCCCAAGTACCAACCTGTCACTGTTTGCTTAGCTTGCATGAAATCAGAGCTACGCAAAAATCAATGTGTGAAATCTTTGTATCAACATATAAGAAATGAAAGGTTTCTGCTGGCAGATGCAGGTTTTTAGACAGATTAAAACTGACAAATTGGCATGATCCACGATGAAGGCAATGATGAGGCACAGTGAAATGTCAAAGGTTTTGAAAATGGCATGCTGAGGAAAAGAAACACGTTCCTGCCAGGGGAAAAAAAGGAAAAAGAGACTCTTGTTTAAACCAGGCTTTTGGGTTTGCACAAGTACTGATGACTTTTTTTTTTTTTTTTTTTTGAAGAGCTAACCTGTTTTCAGCAAGGTTGGCATGGGGTTATTGTCCTTCTGTCGGAACAGTAAGAAAAACAAGGGGTTACTAACTTCAGTAAGGTTGTGGTGCCCAGTGACAGTGCCAGGACAGAACGGGGGGGGGGGGGGCTGGATGGCCACTTTCCCCAATCAGTGAATTCTCTGACTCTCAGATGGAGAGACTTGCACCTCTTGCCCCCCGTATAACTTCTCCCTCTAAGAGATGATTGAAGGAACTCCTCCTTTTCAAACAATTGCAAATCTCCAACAGAATTCTAAAGCAGACTGATGAGGGCAGACACCTGCATGTTTTGCACAATGAATGCTGTGTTCCCCAATTCAATTTACAAGACACTCATGCATTGGGGCTAAGTGTCTTAGCTTTGATTAAAAACACCTTTACTAAGGATGATGACCAACTTAACAAAGAAGAAAAAGCCACTTCTACTTATGACATACACTGCATAATGTGTACGTGTATATATACAATGCAACACAGCACTCCATAACTGTGGCAAAAATTCCTTTTAATTTGGATTTCCCATGTCTCACAGCATACTTGTGAACCATCTGCTTTCAACACCGTTGAATTGTGTATGCTTCAGGAATGCAAATTCTTTTTCTTTTTTTTTTAAATAGTAGCCAAGAAAGGTAAATATACTGCTACTGAAGAAAAAGGAATCTGATCCAAACAACCCCCAAACCACTAATAGCACATATTTGCAAAACTCAAAGAGAAATCATCTTTGGCAAATATGGAGGGTGGTACAGTAGAAAGAGGCTGAGCTCTGAAAGGAGACTTGATATTGAATCTTGCCCCTACTACTCATTAGTGTGACATTTAAAAAAAAAAGAAAAAAATATATCAATTCTCTATCTACTTTTTCTGATCCTGTAAAATAGGAATAAGATTTTCTAGGAGTTTTACCAGGATCAGATGAGAAAAGGAATGTGAAATATAGTACAACCAAAATTTTGCCTAGAATACAATAGACTCTCCATGCAGGTTTGTTTTCCCTGGGATCATTTATCATTGTGAACAATTATCTGTATCCTCACCTCTGTCGACTAGAGTGGATATTATAGAAAAACTATATGATTAGTGGTTTGTTATTTGGTTATCAGTGGAGGCAGAAATATTTCCCAGCTCTACAGTGTTCACTCCTCAGAGCAATGAAGGCACAACCAAATAGTAAAATTGACCTTTGTTAGTGTTTGGCTGGTATTCATCTTCTATGGACCCAGACCCTGTTTACCAAATTCCCCCAAAACTTCATAACTTGAAACAATCATTAATTTGGCTCACAAAGTTGCAATTTAGGCTTGACTCTGCTCCATGTGGCATCACCTGAGGCAGCTCAGTTGGGGGCTGAGGCATCTGCTTCCAAGATGACTCACTCATGCGGCTAGTCAGTTGGTGCTCAATGTTGGCAGGGAGCTCGGCTAGGGCCAATGCTATGGGCTTCAGTTTCTCTCCACATGGGCCTTTCTGTGTGGCCTGGTCTTTCTCACAGAACAATGGCTTGCTTCCAAGGACAAGCATCTTGTGAGGGACAGAACCAGGTAGAAGCTATGTCACTTTTTATGACCTAGACTTAGAAGTCAATAGTGTTACTTCTGTTATACACTGTTAGCTGAGGTAGAGGTCTGCCCAGGTGCATGGGGAAAGATCCTAGCACTACCTCTTGATTGGGGAGGGACAGGACATGTGGCACGGGAAATATTGTTACGGCTATTTTTGAAAAATTACAATCTGTCACAATTTTTTTTCCTGGTCTTTGATTACCATCTTGGTTCATTTTTATTTTCTTTTGTTTTGATTTATTTTTTTAAGTTATTAAATTCCAGTGAGTTAACATACAGTGTAATATTGGTTTCAGGTGTATAATATAGTGATTCAACACTTCTATACAACCAATACTTGGTGCTCATCACAAGTGAACCCCTTAATCCTGATCAACTATTTCACCCATCCCTCTACCCACCTGCCCTCTGGGAACCATCAATTTTTGCTCTATAGTTAAGAGTCTGTTTCTTCGTTTATCTCCTTCCTCATCCCCTATGTTCATTTGTTTCGTTTCTTAAATTCCACATAGGGGTGAAATCATATGGTATTTGTCTTTCTCTGACTGACTAATTTCTCTTAGCATTAATATCCTCTAGCTCCATCTTAGTTCAAACCTTTATAACTAAATTTGCTGGAACTAGGACTTTTCTCCTCCTTTTGATTTGCTTTTCTATTTGATCTCTTCTTCCTTTCTTCTATATTGAATCCCAGTCTTAAGTATAGAAAGGAAAGTTCTGATTATTCCCCTCCTTCATCCCCATTCTAAAATCCTCTTTGACTGCCTACGGACTATGGAATATGCTTCAAACCTCTTAACATGATGCTCAGTGATTCCATGTGCGTCATGATCTGGATACGATTTTCCAGGCTGAGCTTATTCTAGTCTAATACACACAGCCTAATGTCTCAGTGAAGTTAACCTAGATTCTATTTTGTCAAGGCAACTGTATGAGGTGGAAAAATCTTGGACTTGTAGACTTTGCACTCAGTCAGACCTGGGTTCAAATCCCAGCTCTGCCACTAGGCTGTCTCATTTGTAAAATGAGCTTTGTAATTCTTACCTTGCAGGATTGCTAAGAAGATTAAATAAACAATGTAGGTAAAGAGACTGGCACAGAGTAGATTTTAAGTGAATATGGCTGTCTTTATCTCTTTCCATGTTCCTTTGAAACATATAATATAACATAAAAATATAAAGTATCTTATTTCAGAGCCTGTCTGTGAAGACTGTCCTTCTGAAGCCTTGACTCCCCAGACTAATGCTTCCCCCTGTATCGCCAGCTTTGGGCCAAACAAGAGTCACGTGCAAGGTGGCAACACCTCTGAAGGCACTTGGCTGTGTGTCACTAGCCATAGAAACCCACATTGTGAGTTGGTGGCACCAATGCACAGGGTGAACTTCCTATGACTCCTAGTCTGGGCACCTTAAGTGACTTGTCATACACGGATAGAAGTGCATCTTGATTTACATGCCCTTGGAGATGATTGTGGTAGTGTGGTTTATTTTCCACAAATCCACACTGGGCTGGGCAGATGTCAAAAGCATTCCATGAGAGCATCCAGTAACTTTCCTCTAAGTGTCCTTACTCTTTGGGACCTGTTTACAAATCTCCAATCAATTAAGGCATTTGGGGGTTACTTCTAACATTGCCTAAATCGTTCATTTATTAATGCCATTAAATGTATACCTTTCGGATTAGATTTCCATTTAGCAGGCAATTTACTTAACCAGTCGATGGGAAATTTCCAAGAATTACAATCTCCCCATTTCCAATAATTTGTAGAGTCTTGGAGAGGTCATCATGCTCATCTATATTGGAAGCAACAGATCTATGGCAAGCAAGCCAAGTTATAAGACTTAACCTCTTTAGAAGTTATCCACACTAAGAATAGCCCAACATTACAGTGCATTCAATTTTTAATGGAGTTATGCTGAAGCTATTCTTCATTCCAGGATAGAATTTTCTTTAGTGCTGGCATCTTCCCATGTCTCTTGCAAGCCATCCGTCCATAGCCTCTCCTACAGCATTCCGCTATTTTACTGTTCCAGATAGTGCTTAAAAATCTGAAAGTCTGTGGAGACAGACAGTTTGGGCAACCACATTCAAAGACTGACATGTCTACGCTTATGGGAGGTTGAGGGCAGAGAAAGAATGCCCCTCTTGTCTTCTTCACCAAGCACTTTAACTTCCTCCATGAAACCTTTCCTAATTTAGCTCCATTCAGCTTCATTGCTTTATTCACTTCATAATATGAATAGTTGCTATTTCGACATTTATTTAGCTTTTCCTACCTGTCAGACCCTGCGCTAAGCACTTTATATTCCTTATCTCATTTATTTCTTAAAATAGCCCTGTGAAAAGGAATTCTTATTCTCATTTCATACGTAATGAAACTGAAGCCTGGAGGTGAGCAAACCAGTCCTGTGAGCACCCTGCAATGCTGCACACCACAAGGCTTTCTCCTGCTATCCACCCTGCTGCCAATTTCACAGTCCCTGGGACAGAAGACTTTATATGTGTTCATGTTTTTCAATGAGTCTTAATGCCCCTTTCTTTGTGTACCTGTTTCTTTGTTCCTTAGACTAAGAATTGAAAAAAACAGGAAATATCTGATGAGTGGTCCAGAGCTTTATTTACTTCCCAGAAAGCATCTCTGGTGTGTGGAGAGTGTTGAATGTGACAAATCATGATTTGGGAGCCAACTTTTGGCATTCCCTCTTTTCACCTGTGCAATGGTTGATTGAACCAAGGCGAGATTGGTCTTGCCGAATCCATGTTATTACCTTTAAAATGATGGTTATTGGGGTGCCTGGGTGGCTCAGTCCATTAAGTGTCAGACTCAGCTGAGGTCATGATCTCAGGGTCATGAGGTAGAGTCCCCCATCGGGCTCCTGGTGTGGTACCTGCTTGATTCTCTCTTTCCCTCTCCCTTTCCCAGTGGCCCCATCCCCTGCAAGGCTCTCATACATGTGCACTTGCTTTCTCTCTCTCTTTTTTTTTTCTCTCTATATATACATATATGTGTGTGTGTGTATATACACACACATAAAATGATGGTTATTATACCTATAGTAGAATTTGTGTATCTGCAAATGTTAGGCCAAATACCATAAAGATGTGGAGAATTCTTATATGTAGTCTCTCAAAGTCCCTTGCAAGGACTTTTGTTTTCAGAAGGTGATAAGTCACTTGTGATCATTTTCTCATCCTGGGAGAACAGTGCCCCAAGTATATAAAGTACCTCCTCAGAGAAGCCTGGGATTCAGGCTTGGGTTCCTGCTGGGTGATGGGGAGCCAATCAACAAATGCCCAGAGCTGTTTCCTCCTTGAACAATGGGAACATGGAATGGTGTGCCTGGCAAGGAGCCAGGCAGCTGTTTTTTGAGTCCTTGGGGGGTAGCAGTGGTCTCCCATTGCAGGGAGAGGGATTTAAGTTAAACCTGAGGAAGTATTTCCGAGTATAGGCACTGTGAGACTCCGGAATGCAAGGTTAAGGAAGGCTGGAATGTTCTTTGGAAACACTGAAAAAAAAAAAAAAAAAAAAAAGAAAAAAGAAGAAGAAGAACAGCAACAAAAAACCCCCAAGAAACCAATCCATTTGACTGTTGTATTGCCTGGAGGCAGAAGAATGGATTAGTTCCTTTCAGACCAAGGAGTTAATATTGAGAAAAGAGATCTGTTTCTTGTCTGTCTCACCTTACATAATAGAAAACTTCTTTTCAGTGCCTATAAGAAGTGACACATGTACTATTCCCCGATAATCATCCCCACACTTCTCCCCTTTCCCAAACATCTGGTCCAACTATCAGTGTTGTTGCAATATAGGGAGGCTGACTCCTTGTCCACAGAATTCTCCAGAAAATACATGCTCCCAAGAGCCAGATCCTGACATCTAAGGAAGTTTCCAGAGTCCAAATGCACCATGGAGTATACCACATGAGTGCTGTGAGGGCCACCTTCCCAAACCTGTATTTTAGGGAGCACTTAACTGTGGGTTTTCCTTTGGAGTTACAATTAGAAGCTTCCCACCGATCAATCAGAGGCCAACAAATACACAGCATTGGTTTTGTGAGCAAGAATGCACAAAACTCTTTCCCTTTATTGTCTCATTCCTGCCAACAGAGAATACACTTAATTAAAAGTCATTGGGAAATGCTCCAAACAAAAGAGAAATGAAGCTTTTGAAAGGTGGAACATGTGTGAGCTCTGGGCCCTTAAAATCGTTAACTCCTTCAGAATCCTTGGAGCTGCCAACACAATGGTGAAGAGTGTAGCGTTTTCTTCCCACAGTGTGGCAAGCATGTCAAGGAAATACACAGCCCGCCCCCACCCCTCAAAATGACTTGCAAAGTTGCCTTTTCTTTTTTTTTTTTTTCAATGTTTTAAAGCTTTTCAGTATCTCGGAGACACAGTTGGTCCAGGTGGGTGATGAGAGCAATGTCTGGCATGACAGCTTAAAATAAAATGTTCTGTTTCCAAGACTTGATTTTCCCCCCCAAGGTCAGACTAATTTAATTGTTGTTTTAATCCATGGAGCTGTACCATTTGCTTGGTCCTCAAAAACACCATTAAAGCAAGGATCTTAATTTGCCATCTATGGATGGATTTCAGGAATCTCTGAACCTATTAAAATTATGTCCAAAATATCATGTTTATAAGCTCTTTCCTTGGGGCAGCAGTCCAAAGCTCTCTTCAGTTCCCTTGGGGATTTGTGATGGTAAAGTACAAAGAACCACTGCATTTAAGGCAACCATCTCTTCAATCACCCCTCTGTCATGCCACCAGAGCTTCCCTGGCATATGCCACATAGGTGTCAATGTCTTGTCCGTGATTTACTAGGGGAGGCCCTCCTCTTGATGGTAATATCCAAGCAGAAGCAGTACCCTTGTGCATCAGGCCAGATGGAGGAATTTGTCATCAGATGCAAACCTAGGCAGAAAGATAATAGATGATTTCTCTAGGGTCTCTTCTGATCTCAAGGTTCTAGGACTCAGCGAACTGTGGCCCAGAAATAGGAACTTGGGGCCACGTAATTGGCATTTTATTCATAACCACTTTTCTTTTAAGGGAAATTGTTTATCCTCATTGCCTTCCTGCTCTTCATGGGACCGAGTCTGACAAGCAAAATGGGAGATGGAGTGTGTTGGCTATAGGCAGAGGCTGGAGGGTCTCTGGGCCAGGGGATGTGGATTGATGAAATGCCCAAGGGGCAAAGCAGGTGTTCTTAGAAAACGTGGGTGCTGCTGGTGTGATATTCTGTGCAGGAAAATGCCTGTAGTCTGTGTTTGGAAAGGGTCTTTACGAGTTTTTTGGTATCTCCAGAAAAGTGCTTTTAAAGAGTTAATTTAAGTTGTTGCCTTTCTTTTTCTTTTCATTAAACGAAGCTAAGAACTGATTTATCTATAGTCCTTCAACTGCCACTTCTGGTCCCACTCTGCTTTGGAAGGGACAGAGCTTCAGAATAAGATCAACAATCAATAAAGCATCGTGGTGCGGCTACTCCAGCTGTACCCAAACCTTCCTCACCTTCTGGGCTCTGGGGTTTGGCTGTGGAGGGGGAAGGGTGCCCAAGCCATGCCTGAACCCGTAGTCCTAGCCCAGCAACCACAGGCACAGGAGATCAGTGGAAAGTTACAACAAACCCCTGTTGCTCAGTGGGAGAAACAACAAAAGCCTAGCATGAGAGAGACGGGAGGTGGAGTAACTTAATTATTAATTAATTAATTTGTTCAAAAAAATGTTAATGTTCTTACCATGTAGATAGCTCTGCTGCACCACATGGGCCCACTGTGGGGGGAATCTGTCCTCAAGGAACTTGTAAAGCCACTTACATCAACCGTAATACTTTGAAAGCTGAAGTGCAAACAGCCCAATTAACTAACTGGGTACAGACAGTAACTGTTCTGGGAATTCAGAGAAGAGAAAGATCCCTCTGTGGGGGATGGTCAGGGAAGGCTTTATGGAGGTGGTGAGAGTATCAGTGACTTAAGAAGGTGGGGAAGATTTGGGGAGGATGGCTGGAAGGGGGATTTCCAGGTTGGGAAGGAAAAGATGAGCAGAGCTGTAGTGTATGAAAATATCAGGTGTTATCGATCAATAGAGAACTAGCAGGGAGCTCTTGTGAATGACCTTGGATATCATGCAAAAGGGTTTTGATTTTATCTTGTAGGTGAGAGCTTTTAAAATGTTTTAATGGAAACGACACACTACAAAGTTTTTATTTTTCCTCCTCCTTCGCTTCCTTCTCTCTCTTCCTTTCTTCTTTTTATTTTCCTAAATTTGATTCTCAGGTTTTACCCCATCATGACTGTGTACATTTCATTTGTGGTGCTGCCATGTGGTATCCTGGGATTATAACATTTTTGTCTCTCTGCAATGAATAATTATACCATTTAAAAATTCATTTTCAATGTACTTCCTACTAATTTATCCCTAGACTTAAGGGCTAAATCTTCTTCTCAGAACTTTTGTTCAAACATCTCAGGTACCCTCTGTCCTACGTTTTTCTGGAGACACACCTCTGGACTCATCTGGGTTCCTGCTTCAATTTGGACTACACGCTTTCCAGACCTACTACACAGCATCTCTCTGGCATTTCACCTCAATCCTTCTGGATATTTCTTGCACCCTACCCCTCTCCTGAGTTGAATATCCTGTTTCTTGGGTCTTGCATGTCTCCATTTTTTGGTTTGTGTGCTTATTTTCTCATTTTGGTAGAGCACATCCTCTGGTATCTGAAGAATGAGTATAGAGAAACTGCTTTCTGGAGAACTTGTTTGTCTGAAAACACCTTTACTTTGACTCTTCGTTGATGGTTAAGTATAGAATTCTAGATTGGAAATAGTTTTCCCTTGGGATTTTGAAGGTATTTTTCTGTCTTCCATGTTGCTTCCCATGTTGCTGTGAAAAGTTCTATGCTATTTGGATCCACCTTCCTTCTTGGTTCCTGGTTTACCTTTTTTTGCAGGATGTTTTCTCTGACTATGGTGATCAATTTTGCTGGACATTTATAGCCCTTTCTGTCTGGAGACTCAAGTCTTTCAGTTCCAGATATTCTTCTTCAATTATCCCTTTGATAACTGCCTCTCCTCTATTTTCTCCATTCTTTCTGGAACTCTTCTAATTCAGATTTATTTCCTCATGTTTTCTATATTCCATCTTATTGTCTCTGTTCCACCTTCTGTGACACATCTTCAGCACAGCCCTGTTTTCAAATTATGACATTAAGTCTCTTGTCTCTTCTACCCTTTCTAATCTTCCCAAGGGTCTTAATTAGAGTTTTGTTTCTCCTTCTCCTCCTCCCACTTAAAAAATATATTATTACTTCTGGTACTGTTTCTATTTCCGTGGAGTTTCTTTGTTCCACTAACTATTGGTCTCTGTTCAGCTCCAGGTTTTCCTCAAGCATATGGTGATCTTTGACTCTCTTTTCCTACTGAGAAGATCAGCATCCAAAAACTGATTGGAAGCTCTTCTTATTTAGGAGCTATTTGTCCACTAGTAAGCCTCATGGTAGGTTAGCGCATGTAGGAAACCCCAGTGGTCAAATCTCTAGGTCTTTTAACTTTTATGAGATGATACCTTATTTCTTTTGTATTTTATTTTTCAGGGAGAAAGCCTTTAAATTCTTGACTGTTTGAGGAAAAGGTACATGGACTAAAAACCTATCTGTTAGTATGCATGACCTAATAGTAAATGGTGCCCAAGGATCTCACTGTTTCAGGGGGAGATTTTATTTTATTCTTTCTTCAGTAATACATCCCATCATCAGCTTGCCTGATGTCCCACGTCCAGAATCCTCCTGGTTCATCCTCTCCAAGAGAAAAAAAATCCTCGGTCTTTGGCCAGGGTAGAGGAGGGAAAGCTACTGCTTCTTATGCAGACTTTAATTCTTTATTTTTTCAACCCCACCTTCTCCCTTGGTTTGAGAGAGATCTCCTGTTTCCTGAGAAATTCACTAGAAATTCACTAGGGCTGTTTACTGAGCCCTAGTGAATTTCTTTGGAAAAAAAGAAGCTTTATAATGTTGTAAATCTTGTAAGTCAGCTACTCTTCTCTGTTGGCTTTCCAGCTTCCAAATTTCTGAGATTGTATCTCTTTTTCTAGTCTCTTAAGGCTTTGTGTCCTTTCTATTCTTCTGCTGTTGTTTTTGTAGAACTACAGGAGGGAGCAGAAGTAAATGTAATGTTTTAATCCATCACTATGAACCAAAATTCAGGACAACTGTGGTAAGTATCACAAGCTGTGTGCTTGAAAGCTAGTAACACATACCTGTGCCAGACTGACCCTTCTTGCAGTCTGGAGGTAAGTCAAGATACATACATGGATTTGCAAATGGTGCTATGCTCGCAGCAATGCCAAATCATCATGGAGGCGGAAAACATCCTCATACAGCTACATGCAATTGGGAGCTGCTGAAGACTTCTGAAATTGAGACATTGAAAAGCAGGGATTTGGAAGATAGTTTTTCAGAAGATGGGCTGAAGGATAAACTGGATATAGGGAAGGCCAACAAGAGAGGCAAGAATAGAATTTTTGTCACTGATGAGGCATAAGATAATGAGTTCTACCTGGGGGATGAGGGTCATTTATTCAATCAGCCATCATATTTAGAGGGAGATCATTAGGTGCCAGGTATTTGGCCACACCCCAGGTTTATAATTGGCAGGTTGTACTTTCCAAAGATGGCTACACAGATACATCCCATCCTACTTGCTCTTCTTACAAGGTGATTTGACCTCCTCCATGGCGTTGAGAGATGGGTTGTATTACCTTCCCACTGAATCTGGGTGGCCTGGGATGGTGGCAAAGGAGGCTCTGTGTCGTTGGGCTATGTGATACAAGGCAAAGTGGCCTTCTTCTTGTTCACTGTTTTTTGGAACACGTGTTTGGAACCCTGAATGGCCATGTGAGATTTGTGGCTACCCTGAGACTGCCATGAGGGAGAGACTGAAGACAGACCACATAGACATGGAGAGAGCTTCGAAAGGTCCCAGTGGCTTGAATTTTCCCAGCTTAGTTACCAGCTGTGTGTGTGATGAATGAAACCTTAGGGATGATCCCAGCCCCAGCCTCCAGACACTAATTGTGGAGAGACCCTGTAGAGAGTGAGAACTGCCTCCCTGAGCCCCACAAAACTTGGGATTCACACGAGAGAACACTAGGAATATGGCCATTGTTTTAAGCCTCTAAGTTTTGAGGTGGCTTGTTATGCAGGCACAGAGGAGGATAAATAAATAATTACAGTACATGTGATAAATCTCATAATAGCTCTGCTGACACCAGGCTAGTGAAAGAAGGAAGGAAGTGCTTGATTCGGCCGGCACAGTGTGGGAGGGGAGGTGTTTACAGGAGAGAGGATGGATGAGCTGCAACTTACTGGTGAGTAGATGCGTATCAACTAGTAGTGGAAATGGGGAGGAAGAGACAACTATAAAAGGAGAAGAAAAAAGAGAAAGGACTGATAGTATTTTGAGATTGCCTGGCTATGAGACAGGGACCCAAGGAAGAGAAAGGCTATAAATGGCCTTGAGGTCTTACTCAATTTCTCTTATTCATTTAACGATATTCCAGTCCCGGTGGCCACGGGCCACCTAGCCTCTTCCCTCTCATTCAAATTAGCTTTACCTGAACTGGATCAGAAAGTATAGTGTTCACCAAGAGTCTTTGTTGGTGGAAGCAAAGCAAAGCCTGGAATCTAGAAGTACAATAGTGACATCCTCTAATAACTAGCTTGTGACCTCCATTCTCTATGAGGGATTAAAGGATTCACTACAGTGACCACAAAGTGCAGCATGACTGTGTCTGTGATTCACACTTGAGCACCCTCTTTGCACCTGCCAGGGGTTCGGGTGGTGCTCCTCCCGTGGCACACACACCTGCACTCATTCTGATATAAATGGGACTCACTCCTCAGTCCTTTGGCTTATTTACCACTGGGCACTAGCCCATGACTAAGTAACATGTTGGGGGTGGGTAAGTGAGGTGGGTGTGGGGGAGATAGGAGGAGAAATAAGCATTTTCCTGGAAAAGGACTTCTTGGTATTCTCTTCTGATCAAGAGTGCGGAAGATCACTTAATTAAGAGACAGTGCTTAATAACAAGGAAGGAAAATGCTTTCTTGTCATCTGGATTCCTTTGCTAATGGAATCTTCCAGCTCATCCTGGCTAGGTCGATTGACTACACTGGAAGGATTCACTGTCATGAAAGCTTGAACGTACAATTGCAGGGCAGGAGCCCTTATGATGCACGCAAGGACTGTAGCCAACCACTCTTTTTGGATGCTCCTCTACTGTGGAAACATGCCTGCAAGTGTGCCTCTGCGACTTCCAAGTGAAGGTGTTTTGCATGATTTCATTTCCTTTTAACCCCATGCATGAGCCTTATTTATACCAAAGCACAGCATATATGTGTATGTCTTTCATAGGTAGCATGCATTTTTGTTTGGATTTCTCTTCCCTCCCTTCCTCATCCAACAAACTCATCCTCATCCTCAGAAGCAGATTTCAATGGCATCTTCTCTGTAAAAGAGGTAAAGTTGCTTGCTTCTGCTAGATGCTACCTTAGCCCGGTGGCAGTAAAACATAAAAGCTGTGAAAATGGATTTTGGGGTCAGAGAGATATGGAGTCACATGCTGACTCTGAAGATGACTAATTCTGTAATTTGGAGGAAGACAGTTGTACTTGTTTACTAGGGTCTTGGAACAAAGCACCACAAACTGAAATGGCTTCAAGCCATAGAAATGTATCATCCTACAGGGCTAGAGGTTAGAACTCCAAAATCAAGGTGGTGGTAGGCCATGAGCCCTCTGAAGGATCTGGGGAGAGACTCTCTCCTTGTCTCTTCTGGCTCCTGGTGTATTCCTGGCATTTCTTGGTTTGTAGATGTGCCACTCCAATCTCTGCCTACATTATCACATGTGTGACTTCTCGCTGTGTGTCTACACTGTCTTCCCTCTGTGCGTGACTGCCTCTGTGTCCAAATTACCCCTTCTTATAAGGACATCAGTTCTACTGAAGTAGGATCCACCCTAATTATCTCATCTTGATTTGGTTACGTCTCTCAAGACCCTATTTCCACATAAGATCATGTTCACAGGTGCTGAGGGTTAAGAACTTCAACATATTTTTTGGGGGGACACAATTCAACTCATGATGGCAGCTAACCATTCTCAGCTTTCATTTTTTTGTTCTGAGAAGTAAAGCCTGACAATAGCATCAAAGTTGAAGAGATATTGTTGGGGATATTTTGGGAGACACACCTGATGTGTTATCCACAATGCTTTGCACTCTCAATTAAAGGTGGCACTTGTTAAGGAAAATGTCTGCATGGTGAAGAGCAAGTCAGCTCTGCATTTGCCAAAATGCACCTTCTCCATGAGAGTGTTTTTTTTTTTCACTAAAACCCACTGCAATTGCCATATATTCAGAAGTTCTTCTGAGGCCTGAGTAGTGGGGGCAGCGCTAAGTAATAATCACAAAGAGTGAGTGGCTTTCAAACCTAACCGACTGAAGAGAAGTCGAGGCATGCTCTGACTCTTTTTTCCATCTCAAACCTTGGCTAATCCAAGTTTCAGCTTGTAATGGAACTGGTAGGTCCTCTTATACTAAAAACCGGTACTATTTAAAGAAGAAACCACAAGCTTGAGTTTCTCTTCTTTTTACATGATTCATAGGAGAGATGATATTGGAGGCTTCTCAGTCTGACTTGACCCTGGTCCCGAAGATACCCAGGATTTCAGCACTTGAGGCCCTGAACAGAGGCCTGGCTGTGCCAAGACTTCTCTTACAAGCTAGGGCTGGGCCCAGACTCCAGGACATTGCCCAACCCATAGGAAGAAGAGCTGCTGACGAAAAGTGACCATGGCCTGGCCTTCCCAGCCCTACAGAAGCACCCCAGAGCTCTGAAAATTCCTCCACATCAGTGCTCAAATGAAAGCCATCAGCAAAAATGTATTTCATCTGGGGAGCCCTTCTGGTACAGGCTCTACTGCCTTTACTACATGGTCATTCCTTGGCCTTCGAAATCAGTAATAGTCAAAGCAATAAAGACTAATTTTATGCTCTAGAACCTGACAGTGAAAAAGATTTTAGGTGATGGTCTGTGACTGGTTGATTTAGGAAACCAACAAACCTGACAGCTGAACATAACGCAACACTACAGGAGAGATGGGGTGATCATATGTTCTGTTTTGCACCATGCAAGGCAATTGAGATGCAATTCAGCAGATCAGATATGACTCTTGTGGCTTTTACTCTCTCCTCTTTTAGAAAATAAATACTTTATGTTATTTCCATGACATTCTAGTCAGGTTTTTAAAATACTATACTTGATTTTCACGCAGTTAAGAATATAGCCCTTCGATTACCAATGCCTGAGTTCTGAAGCATGCTTAGCTGTCTCTGTGGCCTTGGGCAGGCCACTTATCATATTGGTGCCTCAGTTTATTCAGCTGTAAAATGGGGGTAATCATAGGATGCACCTCATACAGTTGGTATAAAGTTAGTTCAGGAAAGATACTTAGCATAGTACATGGCCAGTGGTAACTTTTTTATCTCTCCTCCCCCCCCCTTCCTTTTCTTCATTCTCTGTAAATTTATAAAATACACATAAGACAGGGAGTATAAGACATGATGTCTGCCCTTGAGGGGGTCATGATATAATATGGGAAGACAAGCTTGTGACTAGAACCATGTATATAGGGCAGCCCGGGTGGCTCAGCTGTTTAGCGCTGCCTTCAGCCCAGGGCCTGATCCTGGAGACCCAGGATTGAGTCCCATGTCAGGCTCCCAGCATGGAGCCTGCTTCTCCCTCTGCCCATGTCTCTGCCTCTCTCTCTCTCTCTCTCTCTCTCTCTTTGTTTCTCATGAATGAATGAATAAATAAAATCTTAAAAAGACAACTGAGCAATTAAAAAAAAAAAAGAACCATGTATATAGAATTTGAAACTGAAGTTCATACATCCACTGTGGGGTATAGAGAAAATCCATGTTGCAAATAGTCCCACAGGCTTGTCATTCTGGTGTAAGTGTAGGATAGAGCTCCCCACAAGCAATGACATCCTCTATGGGTAAGGAAATCTGGTTGGGACAACTGATAACTGTCCCTCAATTAGCTCCTAGTTCCTTCCTCTCTTCATAGCTAGGCTTCTAGAAATGGCCTGCATTCTATCTTCCCACCACCAGATTTCCTTTTATTACTCCTGTAATCAAGTTCCTATTTCTACTCCTTCATTAAAACTTCTCTTCTGGAGGCCAACTTCAATGGTCTTTTTAAAATCTTCGTACTTGGGCACCTGGGTGGCTCAGTCAGTTGGACATCTCCCTTTGGCTCAGGTCACAATCCCTGGAGTTCCAGGATCAAGTCCTGCATGGGGCTCCCTGCTCAATGGGAGTCTGCTTTTCCCTCTGCCCCTCACCCTGCTTACACATGCTTTCTCTCTCTCAAATAAATAAATAAATAAATAAATAAATAAATAAATAAATAAAATCTTTAAAAATAAAAATAAATAATAAAATAAAATCCTTTACTGTTTCTGCTTTTTACTTCTTTTTTTCATCTCTCCTGGTTGATTCCTGGGACATTGTTCTTTTCTTTTTCTTCCTCTCTTTCTCATTTCTCTTCCCCTCTGCCTACACCGCCCCTCTCCTTGCGCCTTTTAAGGAAATATTTTATTTATTTAAGAGAGAGAAAGAGCGAGCATGAGCAGTGGAGAGGGGTGGAGGCAGAGGGAGAAGCAGACTCCCCACTGAGCAGGAAGCCTGGCTTGGGGCTCGATCTCAGGACCCTAAGATCATGACCTAAACTGAGGTTCATTAACCGACTGAGCCACTGAGGTGGCCCCCATCTCCCGCGTAAGTGTTGCAATTCTCCATGGTTCATTTTTCAGATATCTTTGTCTCTTGGGCTGTGCAAACTCCCAGGCTGATCTCAACTCTGACTCAAGGATCATCTCTGTGCTATACCTTTCATTCAAACTGTAGGTCCTTACCTTCTGAATGTTTCCTCTTGGATATTCTGTAGTGCTTCATACTCAACATGTGCTGCTGCTCTTAGTTCATGACACTATGCTCTTTCATCAACAATGCTAAAAACTCGAGAGCCTCTAAGCTTCTCATTCAAGTCCTCTCAATTCTATGGACTAAATGTCTCTCAAATTTGTCATCTCTTTTCCAATCCTCACTGACAGGGTTTTCACTATGACTTTTATCAACTTTATCTCACCCCGCTACAATAGACACTTGACTGACCTTAATATCTCATGTTTTCTCAGTCTAGACTGCAGAACTCACACTGTCCATTATCTCAAACATGCATCTGATCAAGGCACACCCTTGCTTAAAACTATTTTCCATTAGTTCAGGAAAAAGTCCAAATTCCTTAGTTGAATCTTCAAAGTTCTTTACAATCTGACTCCTATCTACCTTTCCAGTCTACTTCCTCCAAGACTTTGAAATATAGTAACCTATTAGAGGATGAATTGTGTCCCTTCCCTCATTCATATATTGAAATTGTAGTACCTAGGATGTGAACGTATTTGGAAATAGGGTCTTTAAAGAGATAATTAAGTTAAAAATGAGGTCATTAGGGCCCTAATCTAATAGGCTGGTGTCCTCAAGAGAGGAAATTAGATATGCTAACAATGAACTACCCAAAAAAGAAATTAAGAAAATAATTCCATTTACAATAACATCACAATGAACAAAATGCTGAGGGATAAATTTTGCCAAGGAGGTGAAAGATCTACATACTGAAAACTATGATAATGGTAAAATAAGTTGAAAAAGGTGCAAATAAATGAAAAGATACTCTGTATTCATGGACTAGAAGAATGAATACTGTTAAAATGTCAATCCTAACCAAAGCTATCTGCAAATTCAATGTAAATACTATAAAAATTCCAATGTTATTTTTCACAGAAATAGAAAAAAAATGATCCTAGGGTTCATATGGAACCACAAAAGTACCAAGTAGCCAAAGCAATACAGAGAAAGCCAAACAGCACTGAAGGCATTACACTTTCTGATTTTAATCTATATTATAAAGCTATGGTAATCAAAACAGTATGGTGCTGGCATAAAAACAGAAACACAGACCAGTGGAAGCTAGAGATAAACCCATGCATATAAGGACAGTCTAATGGATGGTGATGCTGCGAGCTGTGCATAGAGATTTCTAGAGAAGGGGTTTTAGGAGAGGAGCGGTTAGTTCTGTGTTGCATGTGTTCTTCAGGCAGATGGATGTGTACATCCATGTGTACATTGGGTTCTGGAGAGAGATATGTTAAAAAAAACTGGCCTTATAATATTCATTAGTTATTTTTTTGACAAGTTATAGATCTTTGGATTTTCATCAGAAAAAATTATCTTCAATTATTTGTATAAAAGGACTCTCTTACACTTCTGCAATTCTTATAAAAACTAATACAGGGTTTGGATGCCAGAGTGGCTCAGTGGTTGAGCATCTGCCTTCAGCTCAGGGCATGATCCTGGAGTCCCGGGATTGAGTCCCATATCGGGCCCCCTGCGTGGAGCCTGCTTTTCTCCCTCTGCCTATGTCTCCACCCCTCTCTGTGTCTTTCATGAATAAATAAATAAATAAAATCTTAAAAAAAACTAGTACAGTGCTCCCACCAAATGCTTAAGTAAATGTACGTGTGTTTGTATTATTGTTTTATTGTTTTAAATAACTTTTCTTTTTCTTGTTATATTGCCTTAGCTAGGACTTCCAGTATGATATTGAATAGGAGAGATGAGAGAGGGGACATGTGTAGTTTTAAAAGAAATACTTTTATAGCTGTAGAACATGCTAGCATAGTCTGGCACAATTGGCTAGTGAGGTTGCCTTGAAATGGGGATAATATCATAACAGCTGTCCTCTAATAGCCATCCCTCCTTCTTTCGTTATAAAAGGATTTTAGCTGAGTATATGCTCTTCCAGAATAATGACTGCTTTTCTTAACTCCTTTATAGGTATGTGCAGGTGACTAGACATTGGGCTATAACCCAAAATGTAGGCAGAATTTAGGGATTTTTCACAGAGGTGGCTAGCCTGTACTTCTCCCTCAGTTCTTTGCCCTTTTCCCCTCTCGGCATCCTAGAATGAGGATGCTGCCGTCTTGGACCATAGTATATGAGGGCAAGGGTGGAAGTATGAACTGAAATGAGCCTGGGAGCTTTGATGAAAGAGTCACCATATTAGTCCTTGGACTGCCAGCCTGAGGTGACTTCGATATGAAACTGAGAAAATCTATTCATTCATTCTTTTTCCACCTTCTGTCAATAAGATCTTAAGTGATAAACAACAGTGTTAGTGCTCACCCATTTTCTGCCACTTCCCACTTCCTTCGCTGCTTCTATGAACATGTTTTTTCATGCTCTTGTCCAAAGAGAAGTCTTGAAGCAGTACAAAACCACTTGGTTGTCCTTGCATTCCTAAAGTCCAGTGCTATGAGAAATTTGTGCATAAGATGCTATGAGAGCTCTGAGATGGGGACATCCAAATAGTAAGAGACTGAAAATGACCATTTGGGGTGATAGAAATAGCTTGTAGAAAGCCATAGAGGCAGTGATTTGCCAGGAGTTTGGCATGGCTTGAGTATAACATGGGTCACTGGGGTTGAAGTTAAAGTAGACAGAAGCCTGATACCAAAAGGTCTCTTCTGTTGTGCTAAGGATCTCAACTCTCTCATTCTCCCTTAGCATGTTCTTTCCAAAGAACAATAAGAAGAGGAGAGTTTCTTAGCAACCTGCATGTATAGGCATGGAAGTTAAAGCAGCCTGATACACTGACTAGTACATCTTGGGCAAATGGAGGACCAGAGCAATTTTAAAGAGGTAGAGTGAGAAAAATATGGATAAAAGTATCAGAGTCAACCCTACAAGTAATCAGATCGCTCCAGGAAGATCACATTCCGAAAATTATTCTCCTGTCCAGTGATTACAGACCTAAAATTCTACCACCAGTGACATATCTAGTAATTCTTATTTGTGTTTCTGAGTTAGAATGAGAAGCAAGGGGCATTAAGAGAAGGTAAAAAATATTAACAGTTTCTCTGTTAGCTGATGCTGGGGAAGGGTCCTCTGACAATGAAGAACAATCAGAATTTGAGGGACAAGGGCACTGGGGTCGCTGAGTTGGTTAAGTGTCTGCCTTTGGCTCAAGTCATGATCCAGGGTTCTGGGATCTAGCCCCACATCAGGCTCCCTGCTCAGTGGGGAACCTGCTTCTCCTTCTTCCTCTGTCCCTCCTCACTGCTTATACTCTCTCTCAAATAAATACATAAAATCTAAAAAAAAAAAAAAAAAAAGAAGAAGAAGAAGAAGGATATCAGGGGACAGAAATGGTAGGCCAGGATGGAAATGTGCTAACTGGAATAGCAAGCAGCCAGCTACAGCAGCAGGCATTGGTCAGATGGTAAGTCAGAGAGCTATTGCTGCTGACCACATCTCCCTCACAACTGTTTGTGCAGACAGTCTGGCTGGGTAGGAAGGGAACTTTCCCAATAGACTGTTAAGAAGGGCTGACAGATTAAGGGGAGAGCAGCATGCAACTGATACTCTAGTGTGGAAAGCAAACATGCTGGCCGCCTAGAGTGACTTTTCCTTGCTACCACTCTGTGTACATTTATGTTCCCCAGAGCAGGCTCGGCTTCACTTGCCAAAAGAGGCAGGGGGTGGGAAGATTGTTGGCCTCATGCCCACCTGGGTACCTGCTGGGAGAATTTTGCACATGCTGCTAAGTGCCCAGTGGCACTCAGGGCTCCCTTTTACATTCTTAATTACCCTGAAATTCAGCCACATGGTCCTTCTGCTTATCTGGACCAGTGCTCGGTGGCAGCTGGTATTAGAAACCTACTGTGCTCCCAGAGCCTTCAAGTTCCATCCTCATTGTGTCTTAAGTCAATGAAAGGAATGCGCATCTATGTGTGCATGTGAGCAGGCCCATATGTGTGCCTGGGTTTATGTACACACCTATTGGCTCCAGACAATGATCTGCATATATACGTATATCTGGAAGAGATGAAGGGGGTGCATACTCATTTCGGAGACTTTCTCTTGACTATTGATGATTTTAAGAGAGTGTTTTAAACTCTCTCAAGGAACCAGAAATGTTCCAATCTCAAGGTTGAGGAAGCACAGAAACATTCTGGTAAATAGTAACTGGTTGTATTTATCTTCCCTGAGAGATATTAGGCAAACATTGTTTCTGGACATTAGGGCAGAGTGGGAGGAAGTGAGAAAGGAAGGTGAAGGTATGTGGAGAAATTTTTGAGTTGAAATCACTTCACCCTCCCTGCACATATACCCCACAGCCCCTTCTTCTGATTTTGTTTTGAAAGGAAGCTTTTGAAGTGCATCTTTGTATGGTGTGTAATTTTATATACACATGCATATATGCCTATATATATACAATCATACTTTAGCATGTATACTCAGTACATACAACATGCAAGGTGTTTTGCTAGAAATTTTGGGGGATGAAGAAGTAGCTTTCCATCCATTCTAATGACCTCAAACTCTATTAATGAAGAAAACTAGTGGAAAACATTGTTAGAAGCCAAATGGCTGGTGTGGTCATTATGTGCAGAAGTTCAGAGATGGAGAGAGTCACTCTCAATGCAGTGGTCAGGGCAGCCTGTAAGGAGGAGCTGGTACATGAACTTGGTCTTGAAGTCTGAAGAAACCTTCTTAGAAGAATGTGTTGCTGAAAACTACCACTGGGAGAAATAACGGACAAGGGCAAACCCATTACTAACAGGGTAAGTTGCAGAGTTCCCAGAAGCTTTGGGGTATGCCCTGGCGATTGTCCCTATAGCGAAGAGTGATTTACCTGCTAACTAACTAGGAAATCTTGAACATGAAATAATATGGCAAAAATTTCAAAGAATTATCGTGGAGTTATTCCATCAAACAAAGCTTGATATTGAACAGATATTTCCACTGATGAGTTCTTTTAAAAATGCCAAAAGTGATATAAAATGAAAAAAGTTCAAGAACAGAGAAATATACTGAACATACTTAATTCATTTAACAAAGTGAATAATATACTAACTAAATAAACTAAATAATAACCTAAATAAATTCAATAAATAAAATGAACATTTCTAATCTATTTAATATAACATTGATACAAAAATCTTACTATAGGGGTGCCTGGGTGGCTCAGTCAAGTAAGTGTCTGCCTTCAGCTCAGGGCTCAGGTTATGATCCCAAGGTCCTGGGATTAAGCCCAGGTCAGGTTGTCTCTGCTCAGTGGGGGGCCTGCTTCTCCCTCTCCCTCTGCCTGCTGCTCCCCCTGCTTGTGCTCTCTCTGTCAAATAAATAAATAAAATCTTTTAAAAAAATCTTACCTATAACGCATGTAATAAAACTATAAAAATTCTGTTTTCAATTTATGAAAGTGAATATGAAAAATTCAAAATAAAACACTGATAAGTAGATAACAAACCAACTAAACCAAAAATAAAGTTAAACACTATGATTTAAAAAAATCATTTGACATAGAGGACTATATTCCCGAATGTAAGAATCCAAGTTTATTAAAATTCTGTGCCTCTCAGTAAGTCAAAACAAGAAAGGTCATATGATCATATCAATCACATCTGATAAAATTTAGTATCCAGTGTTGAAAAAGAAAATCATAGTGAAGTAGGACAAACAGTATTCTTTCTTAGAATGAGAAAGAGTCTATATCTTAAATCAGTGACCAGTATCAAAAATACTAAAATTGGCAGGAGGTGAGGAGGAAGATGCTTACAGATATAAGAAGTAAAACTATTTGAAAGAAAGAAACTAAATACTTTATTGTCTATTTAAAATCTCTAGACAATGACTGGAAAAATAATAGAATAAGTTAGTGATGAGGCAGATGGAAGGTTACAAAGTATATATATGGTAATCAATTACTTTTCTGCTATATTTAGAAAATGTAATGGGTAAAAAAAAACCCACTTAAAGCATAGCAAGAATATAAATATAAATAAATATAATAAAATATACAAGAAGCCTATATTAAAAAACAGAAAAATATAAATCAATGAAAACATATTAAAAATTAAACACAAACTGACAAAGCACATAAATAGGTTATTTTTCAAAGTATAAATCAAATGCTTAATGAATATAAGGAAAAAAGTTTCATTTTATCAGAAGTCAAAGAAAAGAAAATGAAAATATGAAATAACATTTCATACCTATCAGCAAGCATTTTGAAAATAATAATACTTAATTTTGAAAAGAGTGTTGAGAAATGAGTCTTGTGAAATCATTTGTTAAAATGGAACCAGGCACTAACTTTCTAGAAAGTGCTTTGACAATAGTTACCAGGAATCACAGAGAAGTTTCTACCCTTGGTCCTGGTAATTTCACTTGCAAGAAGACATCCTCATAAAATGATGAGGAATGTCTGAACAGATTATAAGGTGATTCATCATCAGTGTAATTATAATAGCGAAATATTAGAAGCAATGAAAATGTCCAATAATAAGGAGGAGTCTGGAATAATTATGGTATGTCCACATGAGTAACATTTTAAGACCATTACAAATCATGTTTGCATAAAGTAGTTAATGACGTGAGAGAGTACTCAGGATCTCTATCATCTATTTATCATCTATCATCTATCTATCTATCTATCTATCTATCTATCTATCTATCATCCATCTACCCCTGTAAGAGAGAGAAAGAGACCAAAACTGGGAGGAAACACACCAAAATATTAACAGTTATAAATCTTTTTGTTATGGGATTACAGATTATTTTGAAATTATTTTTACATCTTTTCAAGAACCCCAGTCAGACAAAAAGCATTTCTGATTATATTTCCTTTTTGCAGGACTGAATGTGACCCTGTCACAGCACCTATGTGATGGCTAGCACAGCCGTACTGCCTTTTATTATTTTCCTCTATGATTTTCATTTCCTATTTTATAATTTAAAATTTATGGTTTTTCTGCTGCCCCATTCCAGGATCTGTTTCAATACTTTGTGGAATGAAAAACAAGGGGCATGGGAAGAAATGTGAATTGTATGTCTCAATGCTTTCCCTACTCAGTTCTCTTTGGTTTGTGTCCAGATGATATCCAGAACCTAGCCCTGGAGCCTTCTCTTCTGAAGTTGGACTTGTTCTTATGTGTCTGATCAAACAGCTCAGCAAAGTGTGCTCAGGAGCTAGTGACTGGTCAAGCTCAGAGCTCCTGGGAGCTGCAGCCCTTTTTATGCATATGTCAGTGCTGGGTAAAGAGCAGTGACATTTGAGAGGAGAGTCATGGGCAAATCCTACTACATCTTCATTTTCCACTTACTATGTCTAAAACTGTGCTTGGAATCTTGAACATGCTCAATGTTTAATGGACTAAATAAGAGGCCTTTCTTATTCCCTGAAATTCTTTTAGCTATGAAGCCAGATTTAGACAGGTTCTTTCTCTATAAAGATTACTGTTTTTGTTGTAATCTTTTTAACTTTTGACATTGAAACTACATTTCAGTTATGAAAGTTTAAAAGGAAGATCCACAAAACCACCTTAAATTTCCCCTTTCATCATAAGAAAAAAAAAAGGTCATTCTATGAAGTATTTGACATAATGCTACTCTGATAATTCTGAAGAAGTGTGAGTCACTACAGAACCACTCTCTCAACTCAGAACAAAAAACTTCATGGAATTACTATGCTTTTAATCCAAAGAGTTGGGTGTTTGACATTCCACAGAGCCTTGTGGTGTCACACTAACCAGGGGAGCCACTCATGAAAACAACATATTGTTGAATTGTGGGTCTAAGCTCTATTGGGTTGATAAATAGCAGACAATTTTTATTAAGATCCTTCTTGATTAGAGAAAGGATTAGTGGATTAAGGTGTGTCTGGGAATGTTTTAAATATTAATTTAAACTGCATTTAGTCCTAGGGTTTAATGAGAAGCTGGGTGTTGTAGAAAGTTGGGTGTTTTGTTTTTGTTTTTGTTTGTTTATTAGTTTATTTGTGTGTAAGACAGAAGTTAGCAGTGTAACAATCTTTGGAATTAATGCTGAAGGAGAATTATAACCTGCTGCCTCTAAGTGCTTGTGTGGGACTATGTATCTATGTACGAGTGAGATTCATTTGTTGTTGGAGGAGCAATAGTTGAGCAAGCAGGAAGCAAACAACAGTGCTTTTCGTTAACAGGTGGGGTCACATTCTAGCAGAGTTGACTCGTTAGAGTCACGGATTGAACACTAAGTGTTGCTTTGTTTCCTACTCCAGTCTCAGCACTACATCTGCCCTCTTCCCTCCCTCTCTCTTTTTTCCCTCTATCCTCCCCTCTCTTCATAATATACTGTTTTGTCACATGGTTCTGTGTAGCAATAAAAAGCGCAAAAGCAATGTTAAAGCTGGGTGTGTAACTAGTTGGTTTAATTCTAACAGATCTTGTATTTATTTCACTTTCTGCTTGACAGGGCCACCTGACTTTTCTCCGACCTACTTTCACAAAGAAGGTTTTTCATTATATGGTCCTATATTTTTCATTTTTTTTCTCTTAAAAAAGAAGAATTTTTAATTGCATGAGCAAAGCATAGTAGCAGTATATGGGTTCATGAAGATCTAATCCAAAATTCTCTCTCTTTTTTTCTTTTTTACCTCAAACAAGAAACTTGAATCTCAAAGCAAATGAAGATTCTGTTCTCTTTTTTAGACATTCATTATAGGAGAAAAACATCCTAAAACTGTTAGGAATCTTGAAATACCACCTTCCAGTTCCTTTAGTGGAGCACATGGTATTATATTATTGTTGTTAATACCTGCTGCTGTAACAAACAAACCCAGGATTACATACAGACTCAAACATGGAAGAAGTTAACTTTTCTCTCAGATAAAAGATGAAATGGGTGATCCCAATTGATGCACTCTTCCAAATGATGACTCCAAGACCCAGATTTTTTCCATCATCAACATTTGGCTTCCAAGACTGTCATCATGAATCTGTGTCAAGCTAAGGGAAGAGGAAAGAACATGATGAATGGTATAGGAGAGATTTTTTTCTTTTAGGGCCAGGTCTTAAAGTGAAGCCTATATCTTATATTCAAATTCCACTAGCTAGAACTGACATATGGCCACGCCCAGTGGAAAAAGTAGGTGGGACATATAATCTTGCTCTGTGACAAGGAAAAATAGGATATGGGTTTAGGGAACAGCTAGTCATTTTGTTTTCTTAGCTAAAAAATTCTACTTGCTTAGAGCTCTTCCACCGATGTTTGGCTTTATGAGCAAATGTACTGGAGCATGGTAGAGAGATAAGATTCAGCTACTTACAAACAAAAAATTCAGCTACTGTGCAACTCAAGAGTGTCTCAATAAGTAGAAATTTTTCTTTGCATTTGTTTCAAATAAAAAAAAAATCCAGAGTGTGTTCTAATGAATGGACATCGGGAGATACCTGTTTGAAAACCAAGACTCTGAAGCAGAAGCGAGGAAGAGGATGTAAGGAGTAGGCAGGGAAGCATCATCCTGGTCAGAAGTTACAACCTTCAGGAACACTAGAAATCTGGGATATTGTCCCAGCTGTTATTTTAGCTAAGATCTCGGCTGTTGACAACCATTTTAGTAATGATGGCAGCCCTGGGGTTAAAAATTGAAAGCCCGGGCAAAGTTGCATTTGTCTGTTCCAAAACCTGTATTATTTCTGTCTATCATTTTGCTCCAGTCAGGCAAACTGATTTATAAGTTATAGCCTCCGAGCCTCAATTAATTTCACTTAGGGCATTTTCACACTTGTACAATAAATGTTTGAATTAAGACATTTCTTTTCTTCTGAAATTGAATTGCATGTTAACTGGTTATTGGCTGTCGCTGGTGGTCTACACAATTACAGATAAGAGCATTGATCTGGCAAGAAAACAAATTGGTTCCTAAAAGAGGGCAGTTTGGATTTGACAGCTGCAGATGATTACGTGTCTGTCTAATGGATACTGTGTATTACCATCGGAGGTGTGAAAGATCTGCAAACCCCTTCTCTTGGTTGGCCATTTCTACCAAACCTACTTAAATCTACCTGCCCCCTTCAGTGCATGACAGCTGAATTCACTGATAGGGGACAGTGCCCTAAATGATCTGAATGGCTGATGAGTTACTGATACTCAGATCATACCTTGAGACAGGTGTAAGTTTCTAAAAGAAGCCTTCTTAAGTCAAGCATGTAGCATTAGAAGTGAGGTTGGTCTCAACTACAAATGCTTGACAGGCAACAGGCATGAACAACCTCAGCCAAGCATGAAAAAATACTTCCCTGGGATGCTTATTAGGGTATTACCCAGAGATTTCACTATATGGGAAGAGCCCAGATTTTGGTCACTCTCGCTAAAGGATAGTTAGATGGTCTGCTCAGCAGTTGGTGTGCTGGCTTTTAGGGACTTGATCTGAGTTCAAACATTTGGGGGAGAATAGTTTAGGTTCTGATCCCTAGCCAATGACCTCAATATAGAGACAGGACCCCCTGCTTCCTTGTCATGAACATCAGCAACTTGACCTCTGCACTCTTTCTCTATTCTACCCAAGGTAGGAGGACTTTGGTGAATAGCTCAGTGCTGCCAATCAAATATCCCAACTGCCCCCAATAGAAGCCATTTTGGGATAGGTTCCTTTGATTTTTAAGAGTCATCTATACAACTCCTCCAGTGTAAGATGATCTCATTGTAAAAATCTCTCTGTCCCCAGGGGAGTGATAAGCAATATTCTCTTTAAGAGCTTCAGGTCAAAGTCCAGATTCCCAGCTTTATTCCAGCTCTGGGTACATCTAAAGGAGGATATTATGTTCCAGGGGTCAAGCTTTCAGATCTTACCCCATCGAGAAGATAATAAAAAAGCACTTGTAGTTGGATTTTATTCATCATTTATATAATCACTGAAATTACAGATGAAATAGGCCATTATGTCATCCAGCCTCTCTTCCTAGCCAGTGTGTGTATATTTTTCTTTTATAACATCCCATAAAAGCATCCTACACAGGGTTAGATCATAATAATCTCTTGGCCATTTGTGGCAAGGGCAAACTATTCCAAATTAACTGGATTTTTGCCTGATTCTCATCTGGAAGACTCTTGAAATGGCTCAGTCTGAGCAACCATGCATTTTGCTTCATCCCCCACACTTCTGTGATGCCAGCATAGTAAGCTCCGCTTGGACAGTGGTATGGAACCCACATCATTATGGGCTCTGATAAAAGAAACTAGGGTGTTTCCCTGGTTGTATTTTTCAAGCTCAAATGTGTAGATTGTTGGTGGGGGACTGGAGGCATATTCTTAGAAAGTCAAAGTTCTTTATGAGAAATTTTTTGAAGGTTATATTTTTATTTTGATGATCTTAAAAACACATGTGAACATACTGTGGAGCATCTGGATGGCTTTCTTTTTAACTAATACTGCCATATAATTCTGGTGCCCCGATTGTATTTGCATTAGGGCCAAGTAGTCTCATCAGCGAGAAAAGCAGTGAGGTAAAATTCACTTGCACCATAGTGGAGACCAGATAACATCAAAACATGCTAAGGAAATGGCTCAGAATTTGCATAAAGAGCAGTGCTAGTGGATGGAGTCACTGCATAGCACCTGACAGCAGAAGCAGACCAAACTCAAAAGCAGGTGCCCCACAGCATTTGGAACCATACTCACATCATGAGCAACAATTCATTTTTATCAAACTGTTATATATCATATGGAATTAATGGTGATATTTCCATTATTGATTTTTAACTTTCCTTTGTATTTAATTTGCAAATTGATTTTGCACAGCCCCACACAAATAAATAAAACATTAAGTAAAAGACTAAAATAAAAAGAGTTGAAGTCAACATGTATCTCCATGAGAGTTGTTTTTCTCTAAAGAGACGTCTATACATATACATTATTCAAGTTGAAGAAATACTGCTTTATAGGGTTACTTTGTGTCTTTCTAGAGGCCACTATACTCAGTCTATTTACATCTCCATGGGATGTTTAGGGAAAGCAACTTTCCCTATATTCAGTGAATTGTGAAGCCATAGTTGGACTACACTGATTGTATTTAAGGAGGAGGGAACATGATTTTCTTTTATTTTCCTTGTGGGATGTTCTGGCCACATCACTAGAGCAAGACCTCCCATGGACCTTTCTGAGCAATTGCCCACAAACACTGTGGACTAGCAAAAATAGATTAGTTGTATATGCCCTTCCTAGTTACAGCTTGCTGACCTCTGATGAGAGCCAGTTGCACAGCAGCATAGCTTTTGATAATGACTTGTCTCACAGAAAGTGCTCAATAAGCTAAAAGAAAGAATAAACCCAGGTTAATAGCAAGAAGCCATAAAGACATGAAATAGACATTAGCAATTGGTTAGTTGATCAAAGAGTAACCCGGTAAGATGGACAACATCCTCCAAAGCAGTCTTTGGAAAATTCCCTGATGCACAGTCTCTTGAATGGGGTCCCAGGGCCCTGGTGTATTTTAAGCTCCTTCCTTCATGTTATAACAACAGGAGAAATCTAGTCCACTAGTCCCTTGGCAGATGCTTGATTGTTCTCTGGTAGAAATCCTCTACCATTGTCAGAGTCGGTGGATTTGGAGGGCATGAACTATGTGGAAATTTATCTAGGTACACAGGATAAAGTAATGAGCAGAAAGGTGCTCCAGGGAGCTGTCAGGAAGGAAGCATGGCTATCACACAGAGAGTATGAGAGGAAGGAGGAAGATAGGGAGGCAAGAGGCTGTGAAAGGTCACATTAATGTCCCTATTATGTGTTCTTTTTTTCTTAGATCCTTCTTGATGATAAAATATGAAGAATTTGACTGAGGTGGAGATGCCAGGGACAGTCACCCTCACGCTGGTTTCTCCCTGCTTTCAAAAGTGGCACAGTGGATTTTATTTTGTTTAAATTCCAACATACAGTATAACATCCAGTGCTCATCTTATCGTGTGCCCTCCTTAATGTTCATCACCCAGGTATCCTATCCCCCCACCCACCTCCCCTTCTGCACCCCTTTGTCTGTTTCCCAGAGTTAGGAGTCGCTCATGATTTGTCTCCCTCTCTAATTTTTCTCCACTCAGTTTCCCTCCTTTCCCTTAAAAAAGAAAAAAGTGGTATGGTGTAAAGGATGACTTCTCTCTCTCTCTCTCTCTCTCTCTCTCTCTCTTTTTGGATGACTTCTCTTGAAGAAATCTCTTCTCTTCTCTTCCACTGGGCACCCAGCTCTGGTTGGGAGAGGACATCACCAAGTGAGTCACAACAGGTGAGAGGGACCAAGTGGCCCTGAATGATGAGGCCACACAGGAGCTGGACCCCTGTCTGCCAGGGAGAAGATGGAGATTTATCTCCAGCCTGAGAAATATCTTTGGACCATTCACTTTTTCTTTTTATGCCTCAATTTTCTCACCTATAAAATAAGGACGGTGGTGCTCTTTTACTTTTGGGGTTACTATTGGGATATATCTGTCCTTAAATTACTTTGAGCTTTATGGAAGAAAAAGTCCCTATGCTATTCTTTCTTCACGATCCCGTTTATGGATTATTTTCATCCTATGTTCTTTGGTTGCCCCCTCCTCATCATCTACCATCGTGAATATTACTAACTTGGGTTTTCCTATGATTTCTTATACTCAGGAATTTTGTCATTAAAAAACAAACAACCAGACTCGGTATCTGAAGAAGTGGGGAGTTAATTTCTCTTTTTTTTCTACTTACCAAAGGACTTCTTATGTGTGACTTCATCTCATTGAGCTTCTTTTTTCTCATCTATAAGTTGGGGCAATGTAAAGATGATTTGGGGTTTTTGAGAGAGATAAATGTGAATGAAGCTTGTAAAGGGCCACTCAAATGCCGGGTACCAACAACTGGCAGTTAACTAACCACAATTATCATTCAGACCAAGAAGTCCTTTTTTAATTGACTTTATGAAATCATTTCTGCTGTCCTTTTGATTTTGTGCTTTCTGACTCTCCCTAATTCAGACATGGATTGAGGTGCAAGCTTGAGTGCCCTGGTAATCCTCGATAATGTCATCCGTTCTGATGGAATCTCTACACCTGTATAGTGTCAACTTCCCTGTACATTCAGTAGTAAGGCTTAACATGAAGGCAAAACTGAGACTCTATGGGCAGAGTTAATAATTTTTCTCCTTTGCCTTGATAACTAACATCTTAAGCCTGCCTCTGTTATGACATTTATGACACTGACTTATAATTGTTTACCTGTTCATTTCTTCTATTGAACAGTGAACTCTTCTAGGGGCATATAGACGATTCCCTTGTAACATCCAGAACTTAGCAGTGTCCAGTGCAGAGTAGATGTCCATTGCTAAATGAAACATTACTACTAGAATTTTCTCTCTTCCTCTCTTACTCATTACCTACAAACAACTGGTCCAGACAGGCAATTTGGCCATGTCTTTTATTCTGAGTTCAAACCCCAGCTGCTCCAATAAATCTAATTATATTCCAAACCTTGATCAACCTCTTACCTAGAACTGCTCCAGATCCCACATGGAGTACAAACTCTTTTTTTTCTTCTATTTAAATCCAATTAAGTTAATATATAGTGTATTATTAGCTTCAGGGGTAGAATTTAGTGTTTCATCAATTGCATATAACATTGAGTGCTCATTATGTTAAGTGCCCTCTTTAATACCCATCACCCAGTTATCCCCATCTCCCCACCCACATCCCCTCCATAAACCCTCAGTTTGTTTCCTATAGTTAAGAGTCTCTTATGATATGCCTCCCTCTTTGTTTTTATCTTAGTTTATTTTTCCTTTCCTTCCATATGTTCATCTGTTTTGTTTCTTAAGTTCCACATATGAGTGAAATCATATGGTGTTTGTCTTAATTTTGCTTAGCATCATACCTTCTAGTTTCATCCATGTCATTGCAAATAGCAAGATTTCATTCTTTTGCTGGCTGAGTAATATTCCATTGTGTGTGTGTGTATGTGTGTGTATGTATATATATATATCATATCTTTCTTATCAATTCATCTATAGATGGACATCTGACTCTTTCCATATTTTGGCTAATGTGAACCTTGCTGCTATAAACTTTGGGTGCATATGCCCCTTTGAATCACTACTTTCTTATCCTTTGTATAAATGCCTAGTAGTGCAATTGCTGGGTCATAGGGTAGCTCTATTTTTAACTTTTTGAGGAACGTCTACACTGTTCCAGAGTGGCTGCACCAGTTTGCATTCCCACCAACAGTGTACAAAGGTTCTCCTTTCTTTGCATCCTCACCAACATCTAGTGGACTATATACTCTCTCTTTTTTATTTTTAAAAAAGATTTTATTTATTTGACAGAGAGAGAGAGGGGGCCGGAGAGTGAACATGAGCAAGGGGAACTACAGAGGGAGAGGCAGAAGCAGGTTCCTTGCTAAGTGGGGATCGATCCCAGGACCCTGAGATCATGACCTGACCCAAAGGCAGATGCTTAACCAAGTCACCCAGGTGCCCTTGAAGTATATACTCTTGATGGTGAGTTCCATTTGCCTGCATGTTCTGCTATTTGGGCATTTTTGAGGAAACTGGTAGAAGCATTACATGTGTGAAAAAAGGAGGGAAGGAAACAAATAAAATTAAAAAAAAAAAAGAAATTAGAAAAGTTAGGCCCAGACAACAGTGGGAGAGTTTTAGAGAGAAAGTTTGTGCATTTGCTCAGCAATAAGTAGGTTAAATGAAAAGTACAAAAACAAAAACTCTATTGGTAGACTTTAGCTCAGCATATAGACTAGTGCTTCCCAAAGTACACTGCACATTAACTAGCTCTATTGATACTAATAGGTATCAACTTTAAAAAAGTGTTCCAAATTGGGATGCCTGGGATGGCTCAATCAGTTAAACATCTGCTTTTGGCTCAGGTCATTATCCCAGGGTCCTGTATTGGCCTCCTTGCTCAGCAGAGAGCCTGTTTCTCCCTCTGCTTGTGCTCTTTCTCTCACAAATAAATAAATAAAATCTTTTTTTTTTTAAGTGTCCCAAGTTTAAATAAGTTGTGAGGTGGTGTGTTAAACAAAGTTAAGTGTCTATACCCTAAAACAACTAGTAGCCTTTTATATGACAATGTAGGTTAGATATCTTAAGGAGGAATAATCATACTACTTTGAAACGCTTTTCAATCACCGTCGATTAGAGAATTCCATACGATCAAGTGTTCCTTGGGACACATTTTGGGGAATTCTGCCTTAGAGATATGTATTTGAATTTTATCAAGGCATTTGACAACTGGTTTCATCATAATATGGAGTAACATGGACGTAATGACAATGTAATTAGGTGGGTTCTTGCCTAACTAAACCGCTGTCTTCAAAGGGGTTGATTCATAGAAGACTGGCAAGATGGGCATATTGTTTCTATTCATTGGCCTCCAGGCTGTTCATGTCCCTATCCTGGTCAACCCATTCATAAACACATTTTACACTTTGCTTCAAAAATCAAATGCTAAAAATAGAGGCTCATATGTCAAATAATAGTCTGTAATGTTCAAGGATTTTATTTGTCCCCCAAATCATTATGAATTAATGCGCAAAATGGTGGCCAGAATACATATCTAACCAAAAACTACCTTGATAGTTATTTAGTGTTATCAGATCAAAGGAGGTAACAATCCAATTGCCATTTCCCTTACCAGACCCCACATTGTAGTGGAGACATTAATAAACTTAAATGATTAGCAAATATGGTGACGGGTCTGGATGCCACATAATAGAATAAAATGCCAAAGATATTGAGAATGTGTGCCTTGGAGAAGAAAGTGTTAGGATGTAAAATATATTTTCAAATATTTGAAGAGTTGCATGAGGAAAAGACAGTGTTATGGGCTGAACTGTGTCCTCCCTGCCCAACTTATGTGTGGAAGTCCTAACTCCCAGTACTTAACAATGTGACTGTATTTGGAAATAGGGTCTTTTTTTTTTTTTAAAAAAAAGATTTATTTATTTATGATAGACGGAGAGATTGAGAGAGGCAGAGACACAGGAAGAGGGAGAAGCAGGCTCCCTGCCAGGAGCCCGACGCAGGACTCGATCCCGGGACTCCAGGATTGCGCCCTGGGTCAAAGGCAAGCGCTAAACTGCTGAGCCACCCAGGGATCCCCTGGAAAAAGGGTCTTGAAAGGAGTAATTCTGTTAAAATAATGTCATTATGGTGGACCCTAATCCAAGATGACCGATGTCCTTCTAGGAAGAGGAGACTAAGACAGGTGTACACAGAGGGAAGAAAGACACATAGAGAAGAGAGTATCTACATGGAAGCCAACAAGAGATGCCTCAGATGAAACAACCCTGCTGACACCACAAACTTGGGCTCCTGATTTCCAGAATTGCAAGGAAAGATGTATTTGTTGTTTAAACCCCCAAACCTGTGAAGAGTGTACCAAATCCACAGGCACAAAATGAGCCCAACTGAAGATTTGTTGAATAAATGAATGGATGTGGATGGTCTTTACCTCAACCCTATGATATGATAGGTATGAAGGTTTTTATTTTACCAATAAGTTTGTTAAAAGTAAGTGGCTTGCCCCATATTCACAGGTTGGGTATTCAAAATGTCTTCTGATTTCAAATGTTTGGCTCTTTCCCCTCTGGGGCACGGCCATTTCTACTGGTAAGACATGCCTGTGCTCTCCGGGACATTAATAATCTTGATGTGGGCCCTCTGGCTATGATTGTCCCCTTTGTAACTGGGGATGGAGATGGATCTAAAGAATAGGGAGGGATATTTCTAGACAGTACAAAGAGAGAGGATATTATCATCTGGCCTGTGCACACCGCCAAATTCATCTTCCAGGACATGCTATAAGGCAGGGTGGGATGTTTTTCTGAGAGTCCTCAACACAAGCCTACTTGCAGTCAAGACTGCTGCCAAGTTTGTTCAGTGAGACCAGAGGTATGTGTGGTGTGGGCACTGCCATCCTAGGGGATTTAGATCTGCTGTCTGCCCAGATGCTACTTTCTACCTATCATACCAATTAGAAATTAGACCTCGGAAGTTAAGGATATATGTGCAGGTGTGGGGATTCAGGAATGAGGAAGAGAGTGGGGGAAGAGAAGAGATAAGGTGGCACAAATCATGGGCAAAGGAGTATGACAATCTGCCTAGGCCATGTGGCTGACAACCCGCCTGACGCTTGTTTTGACTTTTCTCTAACTGCACAACCGGTGCATGCAGATGACTTTACATCTCATCGCAAAATGTGCGACAGCAACGTGCTAAGCAAATGCAAACAAAAATATGCTTCCCCCACTCCAAACAAATCTCTCACACATCGCGATGATGCCATGGCATGGCGAGAGACGGGAGACAGAGACCACCAGGAACCAAATTTGCTCATTGTTTAAACTACTCCCCAGGATCAATATATATGCTCTGGGACACCAGCTTCAGCTGCACTGGATTACTTGCTGTTTGTGGACATAGCATGCAGTCTGATTTTGCCCATTCGTGGAAACATGGAAGCATCACCCATCCAATTCTTTCCACATTCATTGTGCACCAAAGGTGACCCAGGCGTGGTCAGGCAATAAAGAAGGGGCCATGAAAGATGCGGAGAAAAGCCACATGCATACCCTGCCTTTTAGGAGCTCCTAGTTTCTCTGCTTTTACTCATGCATGTCCCTCAGCCTGGGCTGGAAATCCTTCCCGTTCCTTAAGGGCCAGCCTAGGAGCATTTCCTTTCTCATCTTTAGCTTTCCTCCCCACAGGGAGAATTAATCATTCTTTTTCCAGTGCTCCAACAGCACGATGCTTCTCCTCTGAAGTTGCATGGTACGCATGTGATAAAAGCGCCTGCTGAGGCCCTATTTCTCCTGCCTTTATTTTTCCCATCTCCCCACAGCATGTAGGATGCCATCTTCCCTAGTTCTGGGAAAATTCTAACAGGAGGAAGCATATTAGTGGCCTAAACCTCATAAAAGGGAGTCTTATAATTAAGTTTGTATTTTTTTGCATTGAAAATCTCTTTTGGTTCAAATATAGCTGCAGGGCTCCCATGTGCCTTTTTCAAAACTTTTTACTGAATTAGAATTATGAGAAGGAATCATGCTACATTCTCCTCCAGAGTGACAGAGTATGGTGACTAAGAATAGGGAATTTGAAGTCCAGGTTTGGCTGGTTTCAAATCCTGCCTCTGCCATTTATTCAATGTCTTACTCAGTGGGAAGATATTTAATATATTTGTGCCTGGGTTTTTTCATCTTTCAAATGGATGTAATAGCAGAATATATTTTACAAGGTTGGTGTGAGGATGAAATGTGTTAATACATGTAGTTACTTGGAATATTGTATGGCACTCAATACATGCTCAAGAGATGCTGCTTAATAGTTGTTATTCTCCACATAAAATAATTCCTACCTGGAGCTTACTGGTATTGTACTCTGCTGGTACTTTCATATCAGGTTTATCTGAATTCTTTGAGGCTCAATTTTACAAATACCTGCTGCTGGAAACAGATACTTTGAATCCTCCTAGTATTTAAGTCATTTGAAGTTAGAACTCAGAATTTGAGTTTCAATATTATTGCCACTGTGGGGTATCTTACCTAGAAGAAGTCACTCAACTTCCCTAATTTTCTATCACCTCAACTTAAAGAGGAGAGGTGATCATACACCCTCAGGGGTTGCTGTGATGCTTACATGAGTGTGGTGAGATTTGAGTTAAGTAAATAACATAGAATTGTCTAACATCCTGTGTGATAGTCTAAACCGTAAAATCGGTTTACTCTTTTCTTCTTTCTTTTCTTTTCTTTTCTTTTCTTTTCTTTTCTTTCTTTTCTTTTCTTTTCTTTTCTTTTCTTTTCTTTTCTTTTCTTTTCTTTCTTTTCTTTCTTTTTTCTTTTCTTTTCTTTTCTTTTCTTTCTTTTCTTTTCTTTTTTCTTTTCTTTTTAAAAAAGGGCTTCATGGCCACTGAATCTGATCCACCTTTGATGAGCTCTAAGCACTTTGATAGTTGCCAAGATGGTGACAGTAACTTTGATGGTGGCTTTCAGTGTGCCAGGTATGATCTCCCACCACATACACACACACACACACACACACACACACACACACACACACACAGATCTAGACCTAGACATAGAATCATTTAATCCTCACTATACCTCTATGGTGTAGTACTATTATGATCTTTTTTTCTAAAAGAAGGAAGCTTCTTAGGGTAGGACCACTGCTTTGGGTCTGCTCCTTAATCTTTGCACATACAGATTCCAGTAGCAACTTCACTTTCCCTGAAGACTGAGTTGTGTCCCCAAAGCCCAGCTGGGGGCAGGCCTCCATCACAACAGCATTTTCTCTTGGGTGGACCCTGCGTGTTGGGCTTTTGTGTTGAATGAGCTGATCTTAGGACCCCATTCTTTGCCCTCCCCTCCTTCCAAACGCCCATAGGGCTGGGGCTCTGGTGCTAAGAATTGCTTAAACCATGCTCTTTGACTATAATGTCTTTGGTGGTCTGATGATCTTCTGTAGAGTCTGCCTCTACTATCAAATTAATCTCCCTCCTGTGTTTTCTGGCCTAAAAAACATGTCTTTTTCCAGACCTGGTTCCTCCTAGCCTTTGAGGCTCATGTTGCTTGCTGAGTTCACAGCACGTTACAGGCCATGAGGGTTGGCTGACTAAATGTCTGCATTATCTCGTCCAGGTGCTGGGGTTCTATTTTGTGCATTAGTGAACCAGAAGTGACCAAAGTCATTTTCAGGTCCTTAATTCATGAATAAAATTATTCAGAAGATATACATGTAAAAAAGGGTGCATTATGTTTAGGAAACAAGTGACCATGGAAATAGTGAGTGTAGGAAATAACTGAGTTTTGCATCTGGGTCCTCCAGGAGGCTTTGGAATTGGATCACCCTGAAGGTGGGAAATATGGAAGCATCGTGCTATGACACCACCTCTTAACTAATGAACATGGATTGTCAGGCCTCAGAGGGAACCCTGATCAACCAACACTGACTCTTGGCACAGAACCACTATGGAAACCATCCAGAAGGGACAGCTAGTGTGCCTTCTGGCAAAGATTTTTCCCATTGCCTTTGGAGAATGAAATCCACACCTCATTCTTAGAGTGGTCAATCTGAGTAAAGATCAACTCGAGGGAGAGATGGGGTTACTTTCTAAATGGGATGAGAGGTGAGCCAAGGGTAAGGAACTTGGACAAAATGGCGGTGGGTATAAAGTAACAAGTGGTTGCTCTCTCCAGCATCCAGCTAAGCAGTCATTTGCCAAGATCCTCACCTCTGACCTATATAGAGGCCTTCTCACTGGGTCAGAGCATAGAGCGGCCTCCTGACCATTCATTCCATGTCTCTTGGCTGACCAAGGGAGGCCAATTAGGTGCGATTGTGATGGAAGTGGGAGGGAAAGTTTCCTCTATTCTGCTGACCCTTGGGGTGACTCCATCTGTCTTAGAGGCCATAGGGGTGGCAGGTAGGGGGCCAGCCTCCACCCCCTCTGTCCACAGGCAGCCCTGTGTGCCGTGATTGGTTCTGTCCCTTCGCCTCACATCCTCAGGTCTTTAGATCTAAGGGGCTGACAATGCCCTCATGTCTCTCCCAAATAGAGAAAATTACTGTTTGTCATTTCAGAAGCTGAAAGTTTGGGGGTGGGAGGAAGAAAGATAACATATAAACACTGGTTATTGGTTCAATGTCTGTTTTGTTTTGGAAGTAGCACTTACATTGGTAAAGGGTGGCAAATGCCAGTCCTACTGCCCACTACCCACTTCCCACTGTCGGCCTTTTTCTCACTGTGACACACAATGAATTAATTCATCAGAGGCATTTCAGATAAATGCTGAAAACTAATTTATCAGAGTTCTCCAGGACTTCCAACTAGTTTACAATATAACAAGCTTGCTAAATATTAGGGCTCCCAAAGTACCCTAAAACATAGTCATCAACTAACAGAGATTAAAATCAATGTGCTTTACACACACACACAAACACACACACACACTATGCCAGCTGCCTTTGCAAACAGGGCATTGGGAAACGAATATAATCGCATCCTTTCCCTCTATGTCCAGGAACTTCAACTGCTACTGTGCTACATCAGGTATGTAATGAAAGACAAATGACAAGGAATCTAAACAGAAGAAGGGAGCTTGAGTAACTGTAGTTTTTATGTTAGGGAGAGCCTGAGAGAGAAAAGAAGCATTGTACCTCGGATTAACAGAACTGCAGGATTTCATTAATGACAACCCAGCTTTTTAGCAAAAGGAAGATAGTTAGGGCAGTAAAAGAGAACATGACTAGAATGTGCTCTGCTAATTGGAAATGTATATTATCTTGGGGCGATGTGTGTGGGGGGGGAGGGGGTTGGGAGGAGGAGGAGAAACACAGAGGGAGAGGCTGGCAGGGGAGAACTGGGCCTAGGGCACCCCAGGTTGGGCTGAACCAATGGGGCAGTTAAAGGGCCCTTTCTTGTAGACAGGAACGCTGGTACCCAGAGCCCTCCCTCCCCCATTCCCTTTTAATTCAGTGGCTACGTAGGGGCTTCTTTGATGGCGGCTTTGAAGTTGGTGGCTTTGAGATTACTCTTCCTCTGTGACCTTGACCACCAGCCATGAGGTTAGGGGGGAAGGGGAGGGGAGGAGGAAGGCGCTGGAGTTGGAATAAGGAAAGGAAGGAGAGGGGAGGGGAAGGCAAGGCCGCCCTGAGACATTTCTGCAGCATTCCATGACTTTTCTGATCACTCTGCAAAGTTGAAATATGATTGCAGCCTTTGCACCGGGAAGGAAAGAAACCATTTAAATGAAAAATTAGCTGCCTTAGCAGGTCAAGCACATAGTTACATTAATGTCGTGTAGAACAATAAATCAACTTCGATCTCCAATTGAAAAAATGCTAATTTAGCTCAGCGATTCACTGATTGTACTTTCCTCTGATAGAAATCTTTTCTTTTATTTAATGCGAAGCCGTGATTTGACAGCCTCCTCTAATGGTGCTTGCAGACTCTCAGCATTTCAGTGGAATTCTGATCATGGTTTTAATATTCCGTGCAGCTCTGCCCCCTCTGATTTCACGCTCACACATTAACGAGAGCTGACACTGGAGATTAGACGCAGACAGCTGGAATGCCAGGTCTTTGTTGCAGCATGGACAGGAGCCAACGTCGTTCAACCACAGCCAAGAGGGACCTGGGAAAGTCTTCTTAAGAAGGAGGGGAAGGCGGGGTAGGGGGCTTGAGGGAGGGAGGGAGCGGGGGATGGGGGCAGAAAGAAAGCCAAGGTAGTTTCTGAAGGGCACAGCGAAAAGAGATATTTGCAGAGAGCCCTTTTGTCTCTGAAACCCACATTCGAATCAATTCTGATTTATTTAGAGGAAGTGGATCATTACAGGGAAATCCCAAATCGGTTGCAGTATTTTGCTGTAAACTCTGAAAATACAAGTGTGATGCCCGGAAATAGAAATGACTCCCTGAGTCGGCTGTTCCCTAGCTTGTCTGAGAAACAATGGTGATTAGGAGCTAGAGGAAGAGTGCTTACAGAAGGAAATGTGTTCTCCTCTCTGCCTTAAAAAAAAAAAAAAAAATCACTTAGTTCCAGGTGAATAGATGGGGAAATAAAACTAGATTTATGAGCTAGGGCTGCCTGTTCAACTAGTGACTACCCAGGCAAGAAAGGAAGTCTTGTAGCCTAACTGCCTTGATCCTAATAAATTGTTTCCTGATACCAGAAATCAAATAAAGATCCATAGTCTCATCTAAACCACGAAGCAACTTGTGCTCAGATCGTGCCCGACTGGCAAGAGGAAAGGCAGGGTGCCGCCTGAAACACAGTGGTACAACTTTCTCAAAAAGCAAATGACAGATGATCAAGGTTGCAAAGCCGGCACATTAATACGATGTCAAGGAAAAAAAAAACGAGACTGTTCCTGCTCCCGGGGGAAACCAATTGAGTAGAAATAACAAATGTCCTTCTTGCTAACTGTATCATTAATAATAATCGTACTTTGCATTTTTATGGGATACCAGGATTCTAGAGCCCTTTATAAATATTCATAGGGGAAGGCTGGAGAAGAGAGGTGAACGTACCCATTCCCAGATGCGTAGATGGAGTGACTGAGGCCCAAGGCCCTGCAGCGGCCTCCTTGAGCAAAATAGCAAGCAAATGGCAAAACCTGCCCGCTTCAGCTTGTGGGAAGGCTCTTTGGGCATTTTCTGTGACAACAGCTCTGTCCTGCGAGCATGGCTTTAGTTTGGGGATTAGATGAGCTGAACCGTCTTGTATCACTTTGGCCTATTGTTTTATTTGTCCTTGTTTGTGTTCTTGGTTGGACCACTGTCACTGACATGGGTTTAGAAACTCAACAAGTATTTATTGAGCCTGAACCAAGCGATGTTTTGATTAAAAAGAAGTATGAGTTAGGATGGGTATATATCTCTACACTCACACAGACACTGATGTATGATATTTATTACATATATCACTAATATTTTCATAAAAATGCAGAGATCATATCTTAGTGTGTAAGAGCACAGCTTATAGCATCTAGCAGAGTGATTGAGAACAAGTCAGACAGGGGCACCTGGGTGGCTCAGTAGGCTAAGCATCTGCCTTTGGCTCAGGTCATGATCCTAGGACCCCTGGATCAAGCCCCACATGGAGCCTGCTCCTCCTTGTCCCTCTGCCTGCTGTTCCCTCTGCTTATGCTTTCTGTCTCTGTGTCAAATAAATAAATAAAATCTTAAAAAAAAAAAGAACAAGTCAGATGAATTTGCACATGAATCTGTTCTTTGACTGGCTCTGTGACCTTTAACAAGGGACCTTACTTCTCTCTATCTCTCAGTTTCCTTATCTGTAGAATGGGAATTAAAATGAAATAACCCTTAGCTCTGTGCCTGACCCACAGTAAGCACTGAATAAAAGCTAATCGTTTTTGTTATTCTCAGATAGCTGTGGGGAGAATTCAATGAGAATAACATACGTACACACATATGAGCACACACACACACACACACACACTGCTTGGTCACAGTAAACAGTAAGTCCTGGTTACTGTTCTGTAGCACATGAGAATATATCATCCTAAAACAGTCCTATTGACTTTAAAGTAATTTATTTGATAGATTTATGCTTATTTCCAAGATAACACAAAAGTGCTCAAAGCATTTATGGAACTCTTCTTTAGAATTACTTGTGGACTCTGTTGGCACTGTCTCTTAAATATCTTCAAACATGGCACGTCTTCATCTTCAGAGGGTGGATTTGTTGTTGGAAGCTACTAAAAGTTGCCCCGAAGTTATGTCCAATGACGATGGTAGGCAATCAAGCCGAGGAAACATTGTTTTGGAAATAATGTGCCCATAAAGAAATTAGACTGGTTTTCTTGTATGGCATATAAACTGAATCTGACCACAATTCCAAAAGAGGCCCGTTGAACAAATGCAGCTGTTTCCGACCATACACATAGCCTCCCAAGGACAGCACTTAGAAGGGATCACGGCTTCTGATTCATTTGTGGGAAGAAAATGAAACTCCTCATTTCATGGTCACATCGCAAACTGGCCTTCTCTGCAATGGTTTCTAGGGCCATCTAGAAGAGAAGGAGGGCATGCTCCTAAGAACTTCAGCTGATGCAAAAACTGAGGTTCACTTCTCTTTGCCCTCTTGGCCTACGGGAGGCTATAGTACCGTGTGCTCATTTATTTAGAATCGCTTAAGCACCCATTGGGCTTCTGATAGGTGCTAAAGATGAAAGTTTACCAAGTTATGATCCTTGCCTTCAGGGGTCTTACAGTCTAACAGGGAAGGCCAACAAAGAGACACAATGCAGAGAAGTGAGTGCTATGGCAGAGGGGCATGTTAGATGTCAGCAGATTCTGGAAGGTCTTAGAGATATAGCATGCTCTAGTGTGAGCACATTACCTTAGAGGTGACAGGGAGCCACTGATTGTTAAAGCTAAGAAGTAATATGCTCCGATCTGCTTTTCCCTTTTGTTCTTTCTACCCCTATGATTGACCTCCATGTCTTAAGAACTAACCAAACCTTAGGCTCCCTGCCTCAGCCCTGAACATGGCTGAGACCCAGTTGTCCTTTTTATTGATCTCTCTTCCTTATTAGGAAGCAATTTGGCAGAGAGAGAGAGAGAGAGATAGCAAACCTTTGCAGTGTCCTCCCTCCAGGAAGATATAGGAGGTGTGATTTATTATAATTTCAATTATAAAAGGGTTGCGTTTGGCTTAAAATGTTGTTTTTTGGTTGTGTGTGGTGTGTGTGTTTTTAAACTTATAATGTCTGAGTCTGTTCCAAGGGCTATAAACCATGGCAGATTTCCAGTGGCCCCAGGTAGCATCCCCCATAGTCACATTACTTATAATTGGTAATAAATGGCTTTGACCAAAGGGGAGAGTAGATTAGCTGAATAGAATACTTAAGTGCCTAAAGATGTGGGAGACTGCTTCTAGTGGTTAGAGAGCATTGATCATATCAATAGCAGTATTGCACATATAGAATATGCTAGAAAACAAGAAGCCTGGGGTAGTCTGATTTATACCTCATTGCTTTGCCTCTATGACATGGAGGCAGGAGTACCATTTGTGCCAACACACTGTCATTGAAATAGATCCATTTGTTCAGTGTGCACAGAAAATTATCCAGACTGTACATTTACTCAGGGTCACAGCACCTAGAAGCATATAAATAAGATGTAGGAGGCTGCAATTGTCTACTTGGATCTGAATTGCTTGGTGGCTTTGGAGTATTTTAACCATTCCAAATGGTCACGATAATAACATCTTAGAAGACCGATTGTCAACCTCAGTATCATACTGCCCAAAAGTTTCAGGTGGTTTGCAAGAGCAGTATTTGTTGATAAGTTGCTAAAGTTTGCAGAAAATTTAATTGGAAAAAAAATTAGGGAGGTTATCCCTATAGCGTCACTCTCATCATCTCCTTTCCAAAATGTTTTCTTGAATGGGAATGAAAGGAGTGGTTACAGGGAATTAAAGAATCTCTGAAGAGCCCAGAAAGAGAGAGCGGGTCATATATGCTAATTTATGTTAATATCATCTGTGTCCCAACGAAAAAGAGGTTGAGAACTAGTGTGCTGGAAAATGACATTCAGTGTAAACACAGCCGTATCATGTATGCAATTCAGATGGAGTTTCGTTATTGTGAGATGAGAAAAGATTACATAATGATGTAGTCTCTCAGTAACTGAGTTTCAAGATATGGTCCTTGAGGCTGGTTCCAAAAGAACAGGGTAGATGCAAAGCAGTCTATTTATTTGTCCCATTATTAATTTTTAAAAATATTTATTTATTTATTTATTTATTTATTTATTTATTTATTTATTTATTTTAGAGACAGAGTGTGCACAGGAGGGGAGATGCAGAAAGAGTCTCAAGCAGACTCCACACTGGGCACAGAGCTCAGCAGAGGGCTCAATCTCATGACCCTGAGATTAGAACCTGAGCCAAAACCAAGAGTTGGATGCTCAACCAACTGAACCTCCCAGGTGCCCCTGTCCCATTATTGTTTAATCTTCATTACCTGCATCAGGCCTACAGATTTTCCAATTGCCTCAGTTTGTCTCTGAATGATTCCTGGGATTGTTAAGGACTATAGTAGAACTCATGGAAGTCATGAGTATAGGGAATCAAAATTTGTTGAACCTACTCCATGTTGGTTATATATATATATACACATACAAAAAAAATACATGTATTATATATTATGCTTATATATAATACACATGCTTATATAGAATAAATATTATGCTACATATTTTATATATTTAATCCTCACAATAATTCTACAAAGTTTTATCCCGATTTTGCAAACAAAAAAAATTTAAAACACAGAAAACCTAAATAATTGGCCCCAGAAAATCAAACCTTAGAAATAAAGAAGTAATTTGAATTCAGATCCTTCTGAATCCCCAAACCCTTGCTTCTTTCCTGACTGTGTGCCTTTCATAGGGTTGTTGGACATGATAAAGTAGGGTGCATAAATTCTCAGTGGTACCCTAGTAGGCTATAAGGGCAGGATTGGGCTCAGTCTAACTTTTAAATTGGGGACCAATTTAAATAACCAGGACCACGTGGCACTCATCCATGACAGCATCTAAAGGTATGCAGAGGTCAAACTAAGTAAAATCACCAATATTTGATAATTTTTCATCTATAAAGATGGAAACTTTATGTGGTTCAACCTAATAAAAGTAGGATAATCAGTGCTTAGCACACTTCATGTTTTTCTCATACACAAGTTTAAAATAAAAAATTGGGGGGTCCCTTGTGGCTTAGTTGGTTAAACTTTAGACTCTTGATTTTAGCTCAGGTCATGATATCTGTGTTGTGAGATGAAGTCCCATGGCAGGCTCTGAGCCCAGCAGGGAATCCGTTTCTGCCCCTCTCCCTCTTCTCCCTCTTCATCCCCCTGCATGTACATGCTCTCTCTCTCTCAAAAAAAAAAAAAAAAAAAAAAAAAGCCTTAAAAAATCTGACTATTGAAATAGAAAGAGTCACCAAGCTTGATCCCCAAAAGCTGTACACTATGGCTTTAGGACATTCTGAATGGGACAGCCCAGCTTGAGACTTTGGGCATCTACAGAGACAAGCCTTGTATGATGACAAAGAAGAGAAGTGACCTCTAGCCCTCTAATGCCCCACAGGCTCTGGGATACGAAGCACAGTCCTTCTGCAACAACTAAAACCTAAAATCACCTGCCTGGCTCTCTGGCCCTGCATCACTCTAAGCCCCAAGGAAGGTACAGTGGGTACACTGTTATGGGTTGAATTGTGTTCCCCCAAAATACATATGTTGCCATCCTAACTCTGGATACTTCAGAATGTGACTTTATTTGGAAGGAAAGTTGCTGCAGATGTAATTAGTTGAGTTCACACTGGAGTAGAGTGGGCCCTTATTTAACATGACTATGTTGTTCTTCCAAAGAGAAGAGATACATGGGGAAGAGAATGACATGTGACCAGGGAGGCAGAGGCTGGAGTGAGGCACCTGCAAGCCAAAGAATGGCTATAATTGCAGACAAACACAGGGAGCTAGGAGAAGCAAGGAAGGAGTCTCTGACAAGTTTCAGAGGGAGTATTGTCCTGCTGACACCTTGATTTCAGATTTCTAGCATCCAGAATTAGGAGACAATAAACCTCTGTTGTTCTAAGCTTCCAGTGTATGGGACTTTGTTAGGAGAACTCTAGGCAACCTTGACACTCGTCTTTTAGGCTCTTCATCTATGCTCTCAGTGTCACTATGATTAAAAAAATAAAATTGTTGTATAAAAAGGTAAATTCTAGATTTCAGAGAACATGGCTCATGAGACTGACTCATTTCTGGAGTGTTTTGAAGTGTTTCATTTATTTTTTTCTGAACCTTAAGTTTAGAGGCTATGTGTATGCAGACCAGTTTCTTCTTAGAAGTTTTTATTCAATTTATCACAGTCAACCTACATGTTAGATTTACACTGAGCCTAAGTCACAGTGTAATGAATTTTGGACAAATGGGCTGCCTTCCTGGTGAACAGCAAGGTAAGGGATGTTGATGATGGCAGCTGTGATGGCCCCTCGCACCATCAGCAATTAATTTGAGTTATGTTAAATTGTCAGTGGTATTGGGGAGGCACAATATTTTATGCTATTATCATCATTGGTAACTAATCCAGGATTCGTTTATCAGGTTAGTCAATCATTAGCAGGACCCAGACACAAGCTGGCCACAAATAGATTCACCCAGTATTTATTGAATATCTGCCATATATATCAGACACTGATCCAAAGACTTTGATTGGATGATTTCATTGACTCTGCACCACAATTCCAACACATAGTTATGTCTGTCAAAAAAATGACAAAAGTGAGACCGGGAAAAGTGAAATGAACTGCTAAGGGTCAGTCACTAAGATCAGAGATGAGGATGGAAGAGGGAACAGGTCCCATGAAGTGCCACACTTGGAGGGTTTGGGAAAATTAAGGACCACTGAGAATACTAGGGAGCGTGAATTTGTACTCAAAAACTGTGGGGACTAGAGATAACAAGTGTTGGCGAGGATGTGAAAAAAAAAAGGAACTGTTGGTGGGAATGGATATTGATGCAGCCGTTATGGAAAACAGTATGGAGTTTTCTCAAAAAAGATAAAAATAGCGCTACTTTATTGCCCGGTCATTGCAGTACTGGGTATTTACCCAAAGAAAACAAGAGCACTAACTGAAAAGATACATGCACCTCTACGTTTATTGAAGCATTATTTTTCAACAGCCAGATTATAGAAGCAGCCCAAGTGTCCATCCAATAGATGAGTGATATACACACATTGGAATATTATTCACCCATAAAAAAGAATGGGATTTTACCCTTTGTGACAACATGGATGGACTTAGAGGATGTTACGCTAAGTAAAATAAGTCAGACAGAGAGAGACAAATATCATATGATTTCACTTACATGTGGAATCTAACAAACAAAGCAAATGAACAAACTAACAAACCAGAAACAGACCCATAAATATAGAGAACAAACTGATGGCGGCCAGAGGGGAGGGGATGGAGGTTGGGCAAAATGGGTGAAGGGGAGAGGAGTTACAAGCTTCCAGTTATGGAATGAATAAGTCACAGGGATGTAAGGCTTCACACAGAGAATACAGTCAATGGTATTGTAATAGGGTTGCTTGGTGACAGATGGGAGCTCCTCTTGTGGTGAGTACAGGGTAAGTATAGACTTGTGGAATCACTGTGTTGCACATCTGAAACTAATGTAACACTGTGTGTCAACTAGACTTCAATTAAAAGAAAAAGAAAGCTGTTGCCATGAAGGAAGAGATAAAGAGTAGATCTCCCCATGCTGTGGTTGTCAGAGTTCTGAACTTGGACTCAGAGATCTGTTGCTCAGTGTTACCATCTACTGGTTTGTGTCCATGGACTAGACACTGACTCTCCCAGAGCCCCAATGTCCTGGGGCGACATCATTGGAATAACTACACCTTCCTCCTTGAGCTATTCTGACTTGCTCAAGATGATGCAGGTACACAGCTATAGTTGACATTAGGTCATCCGGAAAATTTAGCTCCGTGTGCCCAATTAATCAAATCTTGGGCTGGCCCAGAGCTGACGTTGCATCTTTCTGGCAAACTCCACCATGCCATGTGCTATCACAAATGTAATTTTTCAAAAATAGCCACCTTCTTTTATTTTTTTAAATGATAGTTTCAAAAGAATCGCAGTGATTTATTCATTCATTCATCAGATATTGTTTAGATCCTACACATACGGAGCATGGTCAGACTAGACTTGAATTGCGAGACACTGCTTGCCCTTGAGAAACACTCATCTCTATCCCCTTATTGAAACATTATAAGAGTTTATATTTTTCATTTGTCTTTTCTGATATATAGCTCTGTATACATAATCATAGGGAATATATAATTTTGTGTTTCAACTGCTTCATTGTCGTTACTTTCTGCATGTTTTTCCTTCATCTGTGTAGTAAAAATCATGTTTTAGCCTCAGGGCCTTTGCCCTATCATTTCGCTCATCATGTATTTCTAGGGCTTTCTCCTTAACTTTCCTCAAGTCTCTACTCATATGCCACTTCATCAGAGAGGCTTTCCTGATCTCTTATCTAAAATAACCTCTACCCTCATACTACTGCTTGTCTTTGTCTTCCCTTCAGGTAAATTGACTCTTAGATGGTTCATTACATAACATTATCTCGTAGGTTTGCTTTCTTATTTGTGTATCATCTGTTTTCTCTGTGTTCACCCACTTGCCCTGGTTGCTAGAATATAATCAACATGAGGATCAAGACTTTATTTTGTTCTCTGATGCATCCCTAAGACCTGGAACTGTGCCTGCCCAATTGGATGTACTCAACAAAGGTTCTGTATTTAACATTTCTGGTGACTATGTAATACATTACATAATTTTTCTTGTGTTTCCAGCGCCACAAGACATTTGCTGATGAACCTCGCCCAGCTTTGTTCACTCTACACTTCCCTCGCCATACAGCCAAATGCTATTCTTACATATTTTGGTAAGGATTGCCCTGTCTTCCCTCTCCTTCCTCATAGGTCCCCTCCCTCTGTGCCCTCTATCCCTGAGAGCAGGAGCATCCATTCCATGGCATCTCCTTGAGGATAGACATTGTTTCTCTCCACCTAAATCTCCATTTCCAAGCTACCTACACAAAGTATCTAGTTTTGCCAACTAGCTTGTGCTTGCGATGCTCCCAGAATCCTTGCTAATGGCTATAAATGTGCAAAGGAAGGAAAAGTGAAAAGTTCAACGTGCAATGAATCAAAATTGACCTGGTCTCCACTGGTGTCCTTTCCCGACCCCCCACTGGAGACCTACCCACCTTGCTCTCATCATTATCCCTCATTAGAAATGACTCAGGAAGCACAAGGTAAGCAGTTCTAGGATGCCAATCAGATCTGTGGGGCTGTTTTAATAACAAGCCCCATTTCTCTCCCCCACAACCCCTCGACTGGCAGTGTAGCAGGACCTTTCTGGGGAAATGTTTAGAGGTTAGCAAGAAAGTAATTAGGGCCAGGATTGCACATCAGCAATATTCCTCTCTTTTCTGATGGCAAGCACTGTGGACTCTGAAATGCATACCTTGGTACTAAATTAAGTCAGAATTTTTAGGTTTTTTAGAGTTTGTTTTTATTTATTTTTGTTTGTTTGCTTACATAATTCGAGCTTCTCCGACTACCGTATGGGAGTGACAGGCAGCAGTCATGTTTATTGGTTCCATACATCTCCCTTAGGAATTTTCTGTGTATAAGGAAGCAAAAATGTACACTATTCTTTCCCTTTGTAAATGGTAGCATATACACCATTCTACACCATCCCCTCTTTGCTCTACAATTCATCTTGAGGCTCTTTTTTTCCCTCCGCATATACACATAGAGGCAACCCCACTTTAAAACCACTACCTAGAATTCAACTCAATGCATTTTATTTATTTATTTATTTATTTATTTATTTATAAATTTATTTTTATTGGTGTTCAATTTGCCAACATACAAAATAACACCCAGTGCTCATCCCGTCAAGTGCCCCCCTCAGTGCCCGTCACCCATTCACCCCCACCCCTCGCCCTCCTCCCCTTTCACCACCCCTAGTTCGTTTCCCAGAGTTAGGAGTCTTCATGTTCTGTGTCCCTTTCTGATATTTCCTACCCATTTCTTCTCCTTTCCCTTCTATTCCCTTTCACTATTATTTTACCCATTTTATTTTACAAAGCTCCTGTCAAGGGATATTTAATTCGCTCTCCCCACCCCCCCGCTTTTTTTTTTTTTTTTTGCAATTACAAACAATATAATAAATCATTTCCCATATGTGCAGGTATATCACCAGGAAAAATTCATGGAGGTGGAATTTCTAGGTCAAAGGATGTGGGCTCTTTACAATTTGATAGATCATCACAGATGCCCCTCTGTAAACAATCTGACAACACACACTCCCATACGATTCTAGCAACAACACGAGAGGGACTCCTTCAGATCCTCACCAACCTTTTCATCTTTGACAACCTAATTGGCAAACATAGTAATTCATGGTTTCCACTTGCATTTCTCACATATTTAAACACTATTTATAATTCTGCAGATTGTCAGTTGATGACTTTAGTCTATTACTGTTCTAGGTTATTGGTCATATGACTTTTAACAAGGAACTGTCCCTATATTAAAGACATTAGCCTTTGGGAATATAAGACTCTTTTCCTCAGCTTTATTCTCCTTTATGTTTCATTTATATTTCATTTACCATGCCAAAAGATATAGTTAAATGTATCACTTCTTCATTCTGAGATTATTTTAAATTCTTAGTTATTTCAGCTTCTTCCCTTGTATTTTATTTTTTAAGGATTTATTTATTTATTTTAGGAGGGGGAGGAACAAGGGGAGAGGGTGACAAACAGACTCCCCACTAAACCGAAATCAAGAGTCAGATGCTTAACCGACTGAGCCACCCGGGCGCCCCATCTTCCCTTGTATTTTAAATGGGATGTTTCCTTCTATTACATTTTCTTTGAACTTTTTTAAATTATGAAACCATATTTTAAAAGTCATAAATAATATTGACCTGTGTCCACCACTTAGTTTAATAAATGAAACATTGCTAAACAAGTTGCAGCCCTATACATGTCTCCTTACCACATTCTTCTCATTCCCCTCCAGAAGTAACCATTAACTGCATTTGGTGTGCATCATTCCTATGCATTCTTGACTTTTCTACATAGGTATGTATTCTTAAACAACACATGGAATTGTTTTGTATGTTTTTAAACTTTACATAAATGTATTCTTCTGCAGCTTGCTTTTGTCGCTCAATATATTTGTGAGAATTCATCCATATTGATATGTATAATTCTAGTTCATTCATTATGTTGAGTGAGTGGTTCACAATTTATTTGCCCATCCTTCTGGAAGTGTACATTTAGGGTGTCCTTTTTCTTTTTTTTTTTTTTTTTCTTTTTTTCCTACTTGAAACAGTGAGCTAAGGGACATTCTTACTCAGATCTCTTTGTACACAAGGGAATTTCTCTGGGAGTGGAAATAAAGGGTTTTTAGATAATTTACCATCAAACTTACCCGATAGTGTCAAGTGGTTTTGAAGGTGATATACTTCCACTAGCTATGTGTAAGAGTTTCCGATGTCCCATATCCTAGCTTTCACTTGATATTGTGGAACTTCAACATTTTTCCAATCTGAAAGCGTATAAAAGAGTATCACATTTAATTTGAATTTCCCTAATTATTAGAAAATTTAAGCATTTAAGCATATGCTTATTAACTATCAAGATTTTCTTTTATTAATGAATTGAGGACGCTTGGTGGCTCACTGGTTAAGCGCCTGCCTTCAGCTCAGAGCGTGATCCTGGAGTCCTGGGATCAAGTCCCACATCAGGCTTCCTGTATGGCGCCTGCTTCTCCCTCTGCTTATGTCTCTGCTTCTCTCTGTGTGTGTCTCTCATGAATAAACAAATAAAATATTTTTAAAAAATGAATTGATTGCTCATATTTTTGATATATCTTCCAATTCCTTTTTCTTTTAAAACCCATTATATTTTTTAAGTATTTTGTTAGGAAAGTTGTGTTGATTTATGTATATGAATTATGAATCACACACCATGGTGGCATGATGGTATTATATTCTTCAATATTTTTTCTTCCAGGAGGTGGAGCTTTGTTTCCCTACCCTTGAGTGTCTAGACTTGGTGTCTCATCTTTAATGTAGAGGTGGTGGTGTGCCACTTTATAAACTAGGTCATAAAGACACTGCGGTTTCCTGCTTGCTGTACTTCATCTAGCAACCAGCTGCTGTGATGGCATTCAGGCAACTTCATAGAGAGGCCCATGTAGCCAACAGTGAGAAACTGAGGCCTTTTGCCAACAGCTATGTGAATCTTCTTAGATGTGACTCCTCCAGCTTCTGTCAAGCCTTCAGATGCTTGTGGCCCTTTGACTCTTCAATTAATTACAATCTTTACTTCTATCTTATCCATAGCCTTATTGATCTCTCCCCAAAGAGAAAAAATTGGAGACCAGCAAAGCATTAATGTCCCTCTCCAAAATAGCAAAAATTCCAGCAATGATAGTAATCATGGCTAGCATTCACTGAGCACTTAGTATGTGTGGTTTCTACATACTTTACATAAGTTGCCTCAGTTAATCGTCACTGCAATCTTATCAGGCTTTATAATGGATTCTGGATCATAATCAGTATGGAAGCAAAATGTATTGGTGTTTTTCCCAGAGTGCATTCCAAGAATCAGACTAACACTAACAATTTGTCAGTCATAGGGCCCAGCAGATGTTTTAAATAACGCTTTCACAAGTTTGTTCTTGAATTTCTTTAAATTCCCTTCGATGAATATAATCATATTGATTCATGTTCAGTAAATCTTGTAGACTTAACCTTATTTCATCTACTAACTTTGAACCACTTAAAAGACAGTAAATTAGAATAAATTAGGCTAGATGCTATAACAAACAGCCTTCTAAGCTTTCCCAGTGGATTTTAAAAAATAAAATAAAAGCTTATCTTTGCTCACGTTGATTCAAATGTCCAAGTGCTCTTTTGAGGTCCTTTCTGTTATGGCTCCGGCCTGAGTCATTTCCAGTTAGTATCTCCACTCAATAGAGAAAAAAGAGGATGTGCAGGAATTTTTATGGAGCAGGTCTAGAAAGGGTAGGCCCATCTTTCACTGGCCAGAATTCAGTCTCACAGTCCCAGATACCTTTAAGGAGATTGAGAAATGTAGCTTCTAGCTCTGTGCCCAGAGAGAAAAGAAAATGTGTTTTGTGTGTTCTAGGCTCATCTAGACAGTTTGAGATCTCGCCAATTTCTTATTCGGAATAGATAAGAGTCCCTTCTGATTTTATTGTCTCCTGTCCATTCAAGATCTTTCATAGCATGATCACCAAGAAGCTCACTGGTTTTTTAAATTGAATTCTTCCAGGAAGCACGGGTGGCTCAGTGGTTTAGTGCTGCCTTCAGCCCAGGGTGTGATCCTGGAGACCCGGGATCGAGTCCCACCTCAGGCTCCCTGCATGGAGCCTGCTTCTCCCTCTGCCTGTGTCTCTGCCTCTCTCTCTCTCTCTCTCTCTGTGTCTCTCATGAATAAATAAATAAAATCTTTAAAAAATAATAAATTGAATTCTTCCTTTCAATGCATGTGATGGTTTTAAAGATATGTCTATACCTTCTTTGGTAAACCTTCTTCTTTCTATACTTTCCCTCAAGATGTAGAGCTTAATTCCCCTCCCCGCTGAGTGTAGACTAAACTTAATGACTCACTTCTGGTGAGTAGAATAGGGTAGAAAACATGAAATGTCACTTCCAATATTAGTTTATAAAAAGACTATGGTTCCTGTCTCAAAAGAATTTCCCATCTTCACCCCCAACCCCTTTGGATTCCCTCGCTCTGAAACGAGATAGTTGCCATGTCCTGAGCAGCCCTAAGGAGATGGAAGGGAGTTGCTAAGGTCTCAGGACACTCAGGCAGCCTACAGAAAACTGTGAGCCCTGGCAGCATGTTTGTGATCTTAGAAGTAGACCCTTCCCCAGTCTAGCTTAGAGCTAACTGCAGCCCAGCCAACACCTTGACTTCAACTCATGAGGGACTTCAAAGCAGTTGTACCCAGCTAACCTACTCCTGGATTTCTGAACCACATAAGCTGTGAAATACTGTTTATTGTTGTTTTGAGCCTCAGAGTTTGGCATCATTTGTTACACAGCAATAGATTACTGATATAGTTCATTTAAAAAACTTGTTCTATTTTAGCTCCTTCTCTGCCATCATGTGGGTCTCTCTGGGCATTCTTCCAGAGACAGTATAATGGTTTTTAAGCTTTAACATCATTTCTCTGCGAATCTCTCAGAGCTGATGCTCACTATTGGCTGTTGGCTCCAGGATTATGTAATCTGTCCCTGGAACCATGTGTTAGTGCAGCTGCCAGCTATATGTGGAGAATGTTTTACTCCTTTCTGTGAGTAAGGCCTGCTTTCCCTCTTAGAGAGGTGTGCCACATGGGAATAGAGTGGTGATGATTTTTCCCTTTGAGTAGATAATGCTCTGGGATTAGAGAACACTATTCTTTTCTTCTTGGTTATACTTGAGTCTCTCATGACTCCATAGATCCCAGTTCATTCATCCTTTTAGATTAAGGAGAATCATAAAGATGACAAAACCCATTCTGATTCTGGTCTTTAGGTAATGGAGGGAATTGCCATGTTTTCTATCACATTCTATTAACAAGTGTTTTGTATCAACACACACATTTCAGCTTCATATTAGTCATGCAAGGTCCATATTTATTGCACCTGTGAGGTGGGGTAGGCATAATTTTACCACAAGCCCAAATTCATTGAAATGACTCCAAATTTCAGGCACTACCATGAAATGTAGAGATTGATGGGCATACATCTCCCTTTTCTTCTAGAGATAGAAACTGTTATATGCTGTATACCAAAAAAGAGTCATTTCAGTCAAGATTCAAATAGTCACATCTATAGGTCAGAGCATAAACTTCTCTAAACCCATTGCTGGAAGCCGGGGGGTGGGGGCTGAACAATTTGAACTTTGTATTTTTTTTTAACTCCTGGTAATTACCTTCTAAATTTTTACTTAAGAGTCTCTTAGAACTTTTGCCTTGAAAGAGATCTCAAAGTTTATGAGATATATCCTCTTTAGTTTTTAGATACATTTATTTCTTAGCCTAACTTCTGTAATTAAAAAGTCATGTCTTTCCTCTTCAGATCAAATGGACGCGAGCTGTTCTCCTGAAAGGTGAGCTGAGGGCCAGACATGGACTGTAAGGAGAGCCAAATGCAGCTGCTTGTAGAAGTGCATGCTATATTTCATCAAAAGCCCTCCTGCTTTCAAAATGACAGAGTCTAAATACTTCTCTTGTTTCTAGAGTACCATAGTTTGTGCTCACTGCACATCCTCAATTTCCACTGACATTTGGAGGGCATGTGACTACCTGGTCAGCAGGAGAGTATTCCAACAGGAGGTGTGCCGAGAGCCATATGAAGTCATCTTAGTACACCTCATTTACTCTTGAAGCTGAGCTTGGGTACATACCATGTGCTTGGAGACAGAGCCTTGATGCAGTCTGACTCTAAACTTGCTCATCAGCTCTAAATACTCGTTTGCATGGAGAATACATTTAGAATGATTTTAAGCTGAGAATAAAAAGAACCAATACATATTTAATAAAGTTCGATAGCACTAAATATATTATTAGTATTGATCTTCAAAGAAAACACCTATTGACTCAGAGTTCCAATCCCTTGAATTGTATTATCTGCCAACTCCAGCAAGTTTTCTTGCCCTACATCAAGACCAGTTCCAAAATATTCAGCTTAAATTCTTAAATGAGCATCCCAGTGAAGTCAGAGTACAGTAGAAGAGGCTGAAGGAGGGACAGGGATAAAGACTGTCTTCCTGAGTGGAGCCACCACACCTGGGAAGCGACAGATTTTAGCCTCTGTACTAGACCATGGACCATACTTGCATGGTGTCTCCTGTGTCCAGGGCATTGTGTTGGAATTCCACGAGCAGCATTTGTAAGAACTGAAAGGAGAAGGTGTGGTGTGAAAGCCCTGGAGGACCACAGGGAACTGGAACAATAATTTCTTCTCTTTCTTGGGTATGGTGGGGTGAACTGGAGACAATCCCTAAGGCATCAGAAACTCTGCCCTGCTCCTAAGCTAGCTGGGCCCATGCACAAACCCACTAGTCAGAGGGGTGAGTTGTGAATATATATCCCCTGAGGTCTTCAGAAATTGTCTTTATCACTTTAGTATTTTTTTAAGTGGGCTCCACACTAACCTTGAACTCACTACCCCAAGATCAAGACCTGAGCCAAGATCAAGAGTTGGATGCTTAGCTGACCTGAGCCACCCAGGTGCCCCATAATTTTAGTATTATTATAACAATATTCCCAATTCACTTCACTTGTTTCTAACTTCCTCTGATTTTGATGCATTTCGGCTCAACTCAGAATGCCTTCTCTGACAGAAGTTGGCTTTTGTGGACACCATAGAGATAAATCACTCAGACCTACCTTCAAGAGAACTGCCGTGAAGAGCACATCTGCTGACCTCCAGCAGCTGCACCTTTGGGTCCTCCATAGCATTGGTGTCAAGGTCACAGTCCCTAACTAGAACTGGGCTATTCCTGCCCAGGGTAGTTCTTTCCTAACAAACTTGTGCTCAGGGCTCCCCATCAACTTGGCTGGCATCTTCTCCCTAACCCTGTCTGTTCTTTTTCCTTTAAAAGCACCAGACAAACATAGCACTCTGAAGACTGCCCCCATTTCCTTGTGCTCCCCAACTCTTACTCTATATGGATGTTTACTCCAATAAATCTCTTACACATTTACTTTTGTCTTCGTGTCTGCCTCTTGGAGAACCTGCATTGTACAAGGCCTTTTTCTGACCCCTGTGCTCAGAGTCCTTGCTTTCTCAGACATTTGAGCCTCACCTCTCTCCAACCCACCTCAGTTTAACCATCCCTGTGGCTAGCTTTTTGCAAGGTTTTCACTTCAGGTCCAGGCCTTTGAAACTCCACATTGACTGGCAGGCTAATAAACCCCCAGAAGGTACAAAAAACAAATACTTGAGAAGTCAGGCATAACAGAAATACTAGTAGCCTTCACTAATGCTAGTACCACCAGTGTGGTAGCGTGGACCCACAGTCATTTGCCAATACCCTCATGGACGGTTGTGTTTCAGAATACAGAATATTTTGAACTTTAGAAAGATACTATGATATATAAACTGAATATTATAAGACACCCGGGGATTCTGTGGCTGCAAAGCAATAATATTTCTGTAGCAAAATACATGAATATTCACATTAAGTTGGGTAAATCAGAGTCAAAGACACTTTTTAAAAGATAAGAGCTGCAAAAGTAATTTCAGATCCATTTAGGTTGGGTTTTACAATGAAATAAGTTATTTAAAAATTTTTGATCTTCAGAGATTTTTATATTTCTAAATCGAAGTTCAGTTGTGACTTTCTTGTGATACAATCCCATTTATTAAGCACCTACTTTATATCAAGCACTGTACTGAGCCTGAGTACAGCATGATTTTTTAAAATTTTACTTAAGTATCATGAACAGACATTTAAGCTCTATTTTATTTTATTTTATTTTATTTTATTTTATTTTATTTTATTATTTTATTTTAAAGATTTATTTCTTTTTAGGGAGAGTGCACACAAGCAGGAGGGACAGAGGAAGAAAGAGAGAGAATCTCAAGCAGACTCCACACTGAGTGTGGAGCCTGACACAGAACTCGATCTCATGACCCTGGATCACAGCCTGAGCTGAAACCCAGAATCAGACACTTAACTGACTGAGCCACTCACATGCCCCTTCATTCCATTTTATAGGTGAGAAAATGGAGTCTCAATTGACTTGTCCAAGGCCAAACAAATAGCAAGAACCAAAGCTAAAATTTGGACCCCAAGGTTCAAATTTTGCTGTCTGCAAAATTTTTCATTTGAAACACTGCGCCACACTGCCTGTCCATGTAATTGTCATCAAGTCCTGACCACACAGCCTGAAGTGATGTAACAAGCCTTGCCTAAAAGTCAGGAGGCCTAGAGCTAGCACCAGCTCCATTCTCTGTAGCTTTTCCTCTTTGAGGCTCTATTTCTTTCTTTTTTTAAATATGTATTTATTTATTCATGAGAGACACAGAGAGGCAGAGACATAGGCAGAGGGAGAAGTAGGCTCCCTGTGGGAAGCCTTGTGTGGGACTCGATCCCAGGATCCTGGGATCATGACCTGACCTGAAGGCAGATGCTCAACCACTGAGCCACCCAGGCATCCCTGAGCCTCTATTTCTTTATGTAAAATTGAGGTCAGCAATACCAAATTCATGGGATGGTTCTAATAAGGATCAGTGTATAAATTAGGTGTGGAAACATTTTGTGATCACATGGTGAAGTGCTAAATAAGACGATACCATGACTGTGGTGATGATGATTTAAGTCATTATTATTGCTTATGCTTCAGAAAACTCTTAAGGCTATAAATAATTATTCCCTTGGCAAAGAGGTGGGCCAATACTTCATCTTCCTTGCGCAGCTTTGCACTTGAGCACCAAGAAAAAGTTGGGACATGGAGATGATGTAGGAAATAGGGCCAATTTGCAATAGCTGCACCACACCATTTGAATTTAGGAAGGAAGAGCTGTCTGTTCTGCATGGTAATTGCTTCTCTAAAGATTCCATTTCCATGTTCAAGTAAATAATTACACACATACACACAGCAGGGAAGGCAGACTTTGGAGCCTTCCAATTTGAGTGGCTATGATCCCTGCAAGTGAAGTCATTGCCTCTGGTACAAAATTGTTGACAGTTCTTTATCACTGTGGCTTTTCTTCAGAATGTCTGATTTCTGATTAACATTGCCACATTGCCCATTTCATTAGTCTCTTTGTCTGGGCCTTAGGAAAGTGGAGTCTGTTGAATAAGGCAGGGAGATAGGAAGCGGTTCCATGGTGGGGTACAGTGGGTCGCACAGAATACAAGACAGAGTCATTGCTAGAGAGTGTAGAAAGCCCTTGCTGAGCTTTGTGTAGAAAGAGAGGCTATGTATTTCTATAAATTCAGAGTGTGAGGCTGCAGTCAACATATTTAATTTCAGGTCAAACTGGAAAGATACACAGCAGGCAGAGAATATTGATGAAGAAGTTAATAGATTGAAGCCAGTGCTGAGAGGAACCAAATCATATACAAAGATAGAGGTAGAGTCTTAATCTACAGGCAGTGGGTGAACAGGTGTCCTGGGTGGGGACTTAACATACAAAAAAAGAAGAAGACGGAATACAGGTGTCTTGATGGGAAACAGTAGCCTTGAGCCTTGAATAGCAAGGAAGGTTCATGTAACCCTGTATACTGACTCACTGATTCTAAGCAAAACATGGAAGCTAGTCAGTCCCACCTAGGTTCAAAATTCAGCTCTGTGACATGAAGAAGTTACCCAATTATCACAATTTCAGTGTATTCTTCTCAAAAATGGGGATGATAATTCCTATGCTGGAGGGTTATTGTGAAATATACAAAACAGTTGAAGATGTGCCCAGAACATGCCACATGCTTCATAAACATTGATGATGATAATGAATTGTTATCATAATTTTCAATTTTGAGGAAAGGGATGGCCTGCCTCTGGACCTAGTTGGCAAGTCCCCTGAGAGTAGGCTCTGAAGATAGGCACGTGGCCTCTGGAAATCTCTTGCATTGGCAGGGTTACACCCAATCCAGAACTGATTGATTATTTTGTTTTACATCTGAATATGATTCGTGTGGTTCAATTATTGGAAATAAGCAAAGCAAAAGCCTAAATGATGCATGAGGAATCCTCTTAAAACTACACGAGAAAAGGATGCTGTTGTCTTTTTACTACTTTCCTCTCCCCCTAAAGCCCTTAATCCAAAGGAATGACAAGAAGTAAAACACATCTGAATCTCATCTTTTATTTTTGCTGTGGGCCACATACAAGTGACTACATGTCAGCTCAACACCTCTCCCACTTCATCCTTCACCAGAGAATGCTCTGTTTGAGAGAATTACAAGAATCTTAGCTCTCAGGAAATGCTTTGAGGTGAGAAGGGTTATTCTCTCATCCCAGTAAAGTGCTTTGTTGGGCAAAGGAGCTAGAAAGAAGAGGAGACAGTTGGCAGCCTGGGTGTGTCCAGCAAGTATTTAGTGTGAGCTACAATGAGCTAGGCACCTTTGTATGAATGGTTCTGGTTACCAAGCATGACTGAAAAACACCTTGAACCTGCTTAATACTAGCAGATAGGGACTGTTTGCTCTGTCACTCACTTGCTGTATCATCTTGGAGGAGCTCCTTTACTTCCATTTGAGATTTAGTCTCCTTATCTATAAAATGCAACATTGATAAATATTTCATTGATTTTATTTACTTATTGGGACGAAATGAAACATTATCAATAAAGCAACCAGCATGGTGCCTGGCACAAGGTATGTATTTAATATACAATAGCTGCCAAACGGCTGCTGGGGGTGGGGGCAGTAGGAGTGGTAATGGTAGAAGAAATAGTATCAGTGGTCAGAGTGGTTTAAACAGTGGAAACAAATTTGGAAATCAAGTAAATCTCAGCTCTTTCTTACAGAATGGTAGACTCATACATCTTAGGAAACTAGACTATTGTTTTACAGATGACATTTCCCCAACGATTTCCCTTTAGCATTTAGTAAAGCTCTATTTAAAAAGTGGAAATGCTTCCAGCTTTTGAGTTGGGAGGAGGAGAGGTAAGGAAAGGAGGCTGTGTTCTCACATGGGTCAGAGATGAAAGCCAGTAAATACTAGAACTGGGCAGGGTGGTGGTAGCAGGAGCCCAAGGAGAAGATAAAACTGTACCTCCTCAATTGGCAACTGGCCATTCCAAGCTGTTCAGTGACTCCCTAAGGACTTCAGGCTAAAATCAAACTCTTACTCACAGTAAGTATAAGCATCTCCACCATTTGGCCTTACTTACTTTTTTGGTTCCAAATGTTAGTATCTTCCACCTTCTGCTTCTTCAGGACACAGGCTATTTCAGACCTCAGTGTTTGTTCATGCAGCATCTTGGACCTATGCACGTGAGGAGCACCAACTCATCTTTTAAGATGTGTCTTGTGCCACTTGTTTTTTGAAGATTTCTTGAACTTCTTTCTCCTCAGGGATACTGACCATACCTTGCTTGGTGTTCCAAATTTTGAGTATTTCTGTTATTATCTGAAACATTTAATGCAATTCTTGTCTTTTCCTACAAAATTCCCAAAGTCAGAGACTATGAGTCTTACTCATATTTGTATTCTTTTTTTTAAAGATTTAATTTATTTATTCATGATCTTTAAAGATTTTATTTATTTATTCATGAGAGACACACAGAGAGAGGCAAAGACATAGTCAGAGGAAGAAGCAGGCTCCCTCTGGGGAGCCTGATGCGAGACTTGATCCCAGGACCCCAGGATCACAACCTGAGCCAGAGGCAGATATTCAACCACTGAACCACCCTGGTGCCCCTCATATTTGTATTCTTGACAAAATAAGGTCATAGTGAATGCTTTTTGACTGAATGAGGAAAGAAAGGGAGGGATAGATGGATGGATGGATGAATAAAGGAATTAGTGAATGAATAGTGAGTGAAGATACAAATAAAAAGATGTTCCTAAAAATGCCCTATAAAGGGACTGGCACAGATTCATCAATATTGTTCCCCTCCCCCACTCCAGCTCTTCACTGCTCAGAACTTGGAAGTTTCTGAATTTTATCTCTGTGTGTGTGTCTTATTCCTCTTTATTGGGAAGTTAGAAAATGAGATGCAGGTGGGAAGAAATAGGTGATGACTGATGCTGAACTGCTAAGAAGAAATCCATGTGGAAGTATTGAGAAGGCAAATAAGAATGTGGGGCAAGTGCTCAGATGAGAGGCCAAATAGAGAGTATAGATTTGGAAGTCATGTGAAGCAATAATAATTAAAGCCAGAAGAAAGGAGGGTGAGTGCAAAGGGAAGGAGGCAGAAGAGTAAGATAAAGGCCAGTTGGGGAGAATTCTGGAAAACATAGAGAAGAAAAGTGAGTCAATGAAAGAATAGAAGGAGCCCTTTACCTAGAAGCCAGAGATGAGATACTCAAGAAGAAGGCAATGAATAATGATGCCCTATGCCAGGAGATGGCAGGTAGAACAAGGGCTGCTAGAAGCCAGAAGATTTGGCAAGTTAACCTGAATGATTGTAGAGGAAGGTAAGTTACGTGGTGTCAACAAATAAGTACATGGGTGATGGAAGAGTGAAGAAGCAAATATAGACTCCTTTTTAAACAATCTTTTTTATGAAAGAAAGGAAGGGAAATAAGACTTTTCCATGGACCGGAAAGGGAGATTCCTGAGTCAAGAAAGAGTGAAGGGGATCATCACTGTTGGAGATATTAACAGAACAGGGCTCTGTAGGTTATGGATGGGAACCAGTGGCGCAAACGAGAGGGACAAGGACATGGTCTCTGCAGAGAAACAAGGAGAAGGAATAAAGACACGGAGAAGCTCCCCCATGGATCATCAGTCCCATTGTCCCTCAAGTATTTTAAATTCACTAATTCCTAGTAGGGTTCAGATACAGTCTTTAGAAGTGGGGAGTTTCCTTGCACAGTCTCAAATTCCAGTCAATTCTCACGGAAGGGAAAGAGTTACAAAACTATTGAAACTATTGTTCAAAAATATCAAACCAGCATTTTTGTTCATCAATTCAGATTTAAAATTTAATTTCATGGTACAATGAACCCATACACAGTTATATCTATTAAGGTCACCAACTCCCAGTTCATCAGCTTACTCTGAGCATTGATGACTGTAAAACTCTTCAGGAGATAAGAATCACTGCTTCATCCTTCTCAGTGCTCCCAGTTTTAATGTGAGTCAAGATCTTCAGACTCTGAAATACCCAATGAAGTTTATCCCCCTTAGTTCTCCCCCACTGCTCCTCAGTTCATAGTTTTAAGAAAACAAGCAAAAAAAAAAAAAAAAAAAAGTGAAATTCTCAAAGGTGTGAGTTAAAGAGAGGTAGGAAGGGAGTTTCTGACTGATTGTTTCATTGCTTCAAAAGAAGACAGATATATTTTGTTTCAATTATTTGTTTAGTTTTTCATTAAAAAAATTATCCGTTTCTTCTCTCTGCTACTCAAAACACTAAGGCCCAGGATCCAACCAGTTTTGATTGTGCTTCTTACTATTGTAGTAGTGGATGCTTCATTCATCAATTTTTTGGTCCTCCACACAAAATTAATCTAGAATTTTCCTTTAAGGCAACATGGTAATTAGGCAATTTGGATTTAAATTGGGCTGAAAATATATTCACATCTGAGGTTAAATGAACATGGACACAAACACACAAATACACATACAATATTACTTCTCTCTATATAAGTAGATATATACACACATAATATATATACATTTTTATGAATAGCCACATATATGCAATATATAGCATATTTGTGTATGCATGGATGGATATACATGTGAGACATATTTTATGTATGTATATATATACATCTTCCCCAGAAACTGTGCCTCCAGTTTAATTGTTGAAAATTCAGCACTTTCAGACATTTAAACTGGGTTAGCAACAAGGCTTAGGGAAGGAGTGGGGGAACAACCTCAGAAAAGTTCTAAAGCATAATTATGTGGAACATTGCAGACCTAGAGGCAGTTGAGAACTGACTCCCCACCCTATCCAGATTATGTGACACTGTCTGAATTCCCTGGATAATTGGCTTGCTCTTTTCCTCTCTTTCTCCCTTTCAAATCTCTAGGAGTATTCTCTCTCTCCCTCTCTCTCTCTCTTTCTCCCTCTCTCTCTCTCCTTTTTCTATATTAACTTGAAAAAATGCTAAATTCTAATTTGTTTTATTGTAGGTGAAACTTTGAACCTCACTTCCCCAATCTAGAATATATCTATGTTTTTCTCACTACAATGAAGACCTAGTAATGACTATTAAGTGTCATTTAGCCAAACAAGAATTTAACCATTTATTCAACCAGTGAATGGGGGTTGAGGCATCTTATTCTGGCAATGAGATGGTGACAAGGACAAGTAAGTCCTGTTTCCTGCCCTCAAATAGGACAAAATCTATTGGAGGAGATGATTCTGTGTATAAATAATTATAACACCATGAGATAAATGTTAATGGAAGTATGCGTATGGGCATGTGGGAGCACTAGAGATGAAGCACGTAATTGCATGGAGATCACAGGGGAAGAAACCTTTTAGCAGAATCTGGAAGGAAGAGTATGAAGGCACCTGGTGGTCTAGGGGGATAACGGCATCCCAGCTAGGAAGAACAGCATTTGCAAAGGAGAAAAAACAGGTCATGTTTGGGGGAATTACAAGTGGTTTGGTATTGAGTAAGAGAGATCCAAATAATAATTCACTGTAAAGGATAAAGGGCTAGTTATGCTATGCAAAATATGTTTTTATATTTTCCTAAATACTAAAAAAGCAAGATTCTCAAATTGCTCTTCTTATCAGTTAGAAATAAGATATAAAATATTGAAGTCGACCCGGTTGCAAGGAAAAGAATGAAGTGTCAGTGAAAAGAGTAGGTGCCTGGGGAAATGTTGGACACTTGGGTTTTGAATCTTTCATTTTCTTGAAAGAAATATGTCTCGTTCCAACAGCTGGACATTGTGGTTTAATTTGGCAGACTGCAATGCAGTGATGATAAGATGCCACATTTGGAGGACTTTTCATTGTGGCCCAGGGGGAGGGTCAGTCTCAGCTGGGGACCTCACCACACCCCAAAAGGATGAACATATTTTCTTCTTTTGAGGTACAGACCACAGGAAAGGCAGCTTCCCAGTTTGGGAAGGAAAATATGATTTCAAGAGCTGAAACCATCAAGCGATTCTTTCAAACTGTATTTTGATGAGGTAAGTGTAAATGAATGAGAAACACATGGATTCTATTTTCCTGAAGATCCGTACAGATTTAAAATTAAGGAACAAGGAGCTTGCGGCAAAACATGCTTTAGACTTAATCCAAACATAAATGTTTGAGAAATCATTTGGAATTTTCATGAATCTGCATAGAAATTCAGTTATGCATCCTTCCATTATGTGCTCTGTGAATTTCAGTCAGCATCCAGGCCTTCTGTGAATACAGTGTCATTTGTAGGGGAATGGCCTAACCAGGCTTGGGAAAACCTAGTGATCATATCGGGTACACAGCGACCTCAGACCAGTCAATAAAAACGTCGGCTCCGATGACAAGCTCTCACAGACCGTCTCAAAAACCTCCTTCTATCCCTCACCCCAACACAGAAACATACCCTTTGTACAAATCAGATTTCACTACGTTGTGCTGCAAGCACAAGCAGTGCCCAAATCCTAGTGGCTTCTCCTAAAAATGCACAAGGGATTTTTTTCTCATTCTTGTCTTACTCACATTGGCTGTGGGAATGCTGAGGTTCCCCTCTATGTGCTGTCTTCATTTAGGGAAGGAAAGACAATTCCTATCTGGGACACTCAATTTTTTTAGAGATTTTATTTATTTATTTGAGAGAGAGAGAAAAAAATCACAAGGAGTGGGGAGGGGCCGAAGGAGAGGGAGAAGCAGACTTCCTGCTGAGCAGGAAGCTCGATGCAGACTCAATCCCAGGACTCTGAGATCATGACCTGAGCCCAGGGCCAACACTTAACGGACTGAGCCACTCAGGTACGTCTGGGACATTCAATTCTTGAGACAGAGAGGAGGAAAAATCAATGGCAAAACCACACAATGGTTCTTTAAAATTTTGCTTAGATGCTGCATAGATCACTTCCACTCATGGTTCATTGGTCAGAGCACATCATACACCCAAGCTTGATCTCAGTGAAGTGAGAATGCACTTAGTACAGGGTCAGGGGGTGGGGTGCTCAGGGAGATGTCCCATAAGGAATGGCACAAGAGAGGCAGCCAACGATTTGAACAAATAATACAGTCTACAATATTCAATGTCCTTTAGTATTATTAGAATTTGAAAGTATGTTTACTCACTTACTTGCTTATTATCTGTGCCCCTCAGATTTGCAGGGTGCACAAACACAAAGATCATATCTTATGTTCATCATGTAGTAGGTATTGGTAGTTAATAGGTGCTCCATAGATACTTGCTGGATAAATAAATAAACTTTCTGCTTTTCCTTTTAAAAACTGGGTGTATTGATTATCTCTTTTTTATAGGAATGCTAAGGAAATCAAATGAGATAATGACTCTTCTTTCCATGTTCTCAGGGCATGAGATTGCAGAGATGTTTTAGGACAAATAATGTGAAAGCTTTCCAGACTGGTGAGGAAAAAAATCACACTCCAGTATTCTTGCCTACAATTCTCAGACTTCCTCCCAGTTTCCAGCCTTCTCCCCCCCACACCCCATCTACAGCATCAGTGAGTTCATTGTCAGCAGAGTTTGGTCCGTTCCTGTATTTTGTCTGTAGGTGAACTCCAGGATATCTAGTCACATAGATACAGGGTGCCTTATCAAGGCTCTGGGCTTCTCTATTAACGGGATAAGGGTAGTCTTTGCTTGCAGGCTTTAGATATCTGGGTGCCAGACAATAACTCATCTGTGCTACTTAAAAATACCTCTATGAGAGCCTCCTCCAGGTCAGATGGACAGAAGTGGCTTGAGAGCCCAGTGAGAACATCTGATCTGTTGCTGGGGACTTAAGAGTTTTTAAAGAAATGTTTTCAGATAGGACATCCAAGAGCAACCCATATTGTGTTCTCAAATTTCCCAGGGAAACAGCTAATGTTCACATATATATTGTAGGCTAGCCTTGAAAATGGGAAGCTGACAAGATCCATCGTGCCATAATCATACTACTTTTTCCATATTCGAGAGCTGTAAAACCATGCTCATTATTAATCATAATTCAGCTCCTTCAACACAAGAAATAATTTGGAAGCTTCAATGTGTCATACTTCTGGGTGCTACTATTATAGCTACACATTTCTTTCACTCTGTCTCTTTTTGTGTGGATGCTCACACATACTCGTTTTTCTAGTTTCCAAGTACAGACTGGAGTTTATCCTTTACTAACCAGGCTATTTGGGGGTCCTCATTGTCTTGGAAGCTCTTTGGGGACCTGAGTATTTACCAGTTCCAACCCACTCCTACCAGTTCCAATTACTCTTCAGTGATTCCTGGGGAGCCTCTGTCTTAGGAGCACAGATTGTTTTTCTCAGAATGCCACTTAATGACCCATGTTTTATCCCCACATTAAGGATAGTTAAATCTATTCAGGGACTGTGGATGTGCCTAGATGCCCCTCAGTTTCCTCCTTCAACCGATATCCTGAACAACTTGGAGGAGAATGAGTCCTCTCAGGCCTTAGTAGCAGAGGCCATGACTCTGAGCTTTCTTGATCCTTTTTTTGTCAACAGTAGCATGGAGGGATACCCAACTGCTCCCTGCCTGGGCAGATTACACTACAGGAAGCCAGCTAACATTCAGGGGAGAGAGGATATGCATAGGTACTACTTCCCCATGCCTTGTACTCTCCAAGTTGGAAGGATGCTTTTCAAAATTACTCAGTTTTGTTCCCGTCCCTTAAGTGTTGATTTTTTTGAGCCCCTTCTCATCTCTGTGATCTCTGGGTAGCCTCAGGATTTGATTTGCCTCCATATCTGATAATCCCAAAAGTTTAATCCATGTTTCTCTTCTCTCCCCAAGCTTTTATATCTGACACATAATGGACATCTTCATGTGGAGGTGCTGTAATTACTTCAAATATAACATGTCCAAAATGACATTGCTTCTTGTTCTTTTCAAATCTGCTTTTCTTCCTATGTGTCCCCTGCCAGAGAATTGAATCCTACCTATTCACTTATCCTGGACTAGCTTCCTCATGGGAATGGCTCTGCTGTTGTACTCTGTTCTTGTCTGTTTCTCTTTTTTAAGATTTATTTATTTATTTGTTTGAGAGAGAGTGAGCATGAGTGGGGAGGAGGGGCAGAGGGAGAGGTAGAGAGAAAGAATCTCAGGCAGACTCCCTGCTACGGGCAGAAACTGATGTTTCTCTACTCCAGGACCCTGAGATCACAACCTGAGCCAAAATCAAGAGCCAGACGCTTAACTGACTGAGCCACCCAGGTGCCCCATGTTCTTGCCTGTTTCTTCTGCTAGATCATCAGCTCTTTGAAAGTAAGGTTTTATTATTCATCTCCATAAACCTCAATGATGGAGCCCAAAAAGGTAATGGCCAGTGTTTGTATAAAAATGACTGAATAAAGTGAGTATCATCATAACTCATGATGTAATCAAACATGGCCTTGTTGGTTTCAGCAGCTCAGAGAAGCCCTGCAGGGGTCTGAGTGAGGGCCTAGACTAATTCATTCTTTGAGAGATCAAGATAAAGTTTAGTCCAGCAGCCACAGCACAAAATCTGGAAAGTTTGGTCTTGTTTCAAAAAGGAGGGACCCAGGCCCACAGATGGCATCAGGAATACATACAGGCAAGTGACAGAGCTCGGCAGAGCCCTTGGGAGCCAGAGAAAGGGCAGACAAAAATCAAGGTCAAGAGAATAAGTTGTTCCTACGCTGAAAAGTAACCATATAGTTCTTGACTCGGTTATGCTGATGGGCACATCCTCCTGGGAAATGAGGTAGATGCCTAATGTGATTTGTTCAGATCTGGAACCAAAGGGTTGGCTGAGCTGTCCATAAAGGAAACATAAGGCTGAAGGCCAGAACGTGTGGCTGGATCTGCTTTAATTCCTCTTATGCTGGTTAGGCTTCACTTAGAACCTGAGGTAGGGATTGAGGGAAGCACTGGGTGGACTGCTAGCACTGAGGAGCAGAGACGCTGCTAATTAGGCAGATCTAAAGAATCCTAAAAGTTTGTTTTGGTCGTATTTAAAGTGTTAGTCTAAACCCAGCTAGGTATTAAAATTGATCTTCTAGAAACTGAATGAAGGGCATATGGGAACTGTGTATTTGCAACTTTTCAATAAAACTAAAATTATTCCAAAATGAAGTGTTTATTGAAAAAAAATTATTGAAAGTAATCAATTTCCTATTTGTAACCTAACTAGGTTTGGAATCTTGAATTAAAATTAAGCATCTGAGCATCCACCATAGAACCAAGTCAGATTGAGGTAGATTTTTTTTTCTTACTGGTATTAAAGACTCCCAATCTAGCTAGGTTTGTGGTAGAGGATAGAAAGACATTTACTGAGAAGACAGCTTCTGAAATGAGAGTGCTTCTTATTATATTTCTTACAATCTGACCCTACTACCAAGATTGGGATGAGAGACGGGCATGAGCTCCGGAGGGAAGAGAAGTGCAGAAGGAGAGGGGGCTGGGGTCATGGTGCTTCAGAGCTACAGAATCCAAGTCAACCCTCTTTGCTTCTTCTTCCACTTTCAAACTCATCAACCCCTGCCTGTCCTCAGATGACCCAGGGAGCCTTGTTTCTCAGAGCTGCCAGTTAACAAGCAAGGTTGCCAACGGAAGCCAGTTGCTCTCTTCTGATGCTGGAACTTACAACCTGTCATCTTTTGTTGTCTGCAGAACAGAGAACACAGCCAAGCCAGCAGGCAGGGAGAGTCTGTTGTATGAGTCCAGATCTCATTGGAATGATGCAATTTATTCACACATATCAAGGAAGAGCAATAAATCCTTGCCACTGTTACCCTTTCTCTGTCTCCAAGTGGTCAGGAAAAATTATGATGAGTGTGGGCTGGAAAGAAGCTAAGATGGTGATAATTTTTCCCTTGATGTAAACATAGTACAAAGAACGGGCACAATGGTCATAATGCAGGCATATTTACTAGCCTGAATATTTAACAGCATCCTCCATGTGACACCCTGACCTGTCTGAGAGCCAAAGCTCCCAAATATATTGGCAAGGAGAAATGGGGGGTTCATTGATTGAGGAGATTTCAAACAACTGAGGGAAAGAGAGAGAGCAGAGAGCACAAAAACTAGGGAGGGAAGGCATGAAAGAGGAGACCCAGCAAAACCAGGTACAAAGAAAAAAATCCCTCTTGAGAGTTATTTTATCAGTGCAGATGTGAATGATGGACAAATAATCAGTGAGCTCAGCAAGAAAATCTGAATTATTTCTACCCAGGGATGGCTTGGTGTTGGAAAGCAAAAACGTGCATTTTTCCAGGAATTTTCACATGCATTTGTTTAAGCAGCTCCCAAATTACTTCCTTCTCACCCTGCTTCTATTGGCTTACCTTGGATTGGGCACTGACCAGATATTCCAGGCGGGGAGGCCCTTCGGTAGAATCAGCTGAAGAGAGGGTTTGGAGACCCGCCAGGGCCAAACGATAGGATACATCGTTGTCATGGTAGCCCTGGGGAGTTTACAGACTCAAGAGGAAGGTCTTATTTATAGAGAACTGGTATTAGATGGGCCTAGGTGACCAAGTCACTGAAGAGGGACCAACGAGAAGATTCTGGGCAGGGAGGATCAAATATTAGGGCAGAATTGAAGCCTCAAAGAAACTATCTAATTCCCAAAGCAAGTATAGAATAGTAGGAAGTACCCTAACTCAAAAAAAATGACCTGGGATTAAATTTAAAAATTCCTGTGTGTATAGCCTATGATCCTGGGTAAACCACAGTCAGCTTCCTCATATTAAAAGGGAATCCAGCCTGGCTATCTTATATGAGTGTTATGAGAAGCAATTGCAAGGACAGGTAAAAGTCTTTTAAGCAAATGCAAATTGCGATTGTAATTGTAGATCTAGATCGGATAAGACACCTCTGACCTTGACCAAGACCAATTTTATCTCTTTCCCTCCATACTTGCCTCATCATTTGTGAGGCTAATTGCGGGTTTTATTTTATTTTTATTACTTATATGCAAAGATCTTCCTTTCCCCTTTTTAATTCACACACATTACAGAGAGGCAGTATTTTTGATGACTAGTTAGGCTGTTAGGATATTGTATTTACAGTGAAATCCCTACTGATATTTCTCTATTGATTTCTTTTCCCACATCCATCACAATTGCTTTAAAGTACCTCCAAATTGACCCAAACTCCCTGCTCAACAGTTTTCCTTACCCATAATTCATTTCTTTCAGTATCTTGAAATAATCAATGAAGGATTATCTATGTATCTACATATCCTTGTGTGTTCACATATACACAAACAGCACCTGCCTCCATGTAACACTGAGCCTGCTAGAGGGACTGCATAACTCTCTTGGCTTCGTTTCAGACAAGGAATAGGTATTTCCCCCATTTTGTGGTTGGCAAAGAGAGGCCCAGCCACTCATGGGATGAATATTATAACTGATAAGATCCTACAACTCTGGAAGCCCAGTCCTTTTATAGCCTATGCCATTGTCTTCCTCAGTCATCCACAGATGAAGGAATTAATCGTGACTTTTTAAAATCTTTATTTCACATTCTGTGGAAAGCCTCAATCTCTCTTTGCGCCTGGACAGTTTACACTGGGGTCAGGGAGATGGAAGGAGACAAGACAAGGATCTTAATCCACTACAGGTTGACCCAAAACATCCCTGGTAACACTTTCCAAGTTTGTCTGTGTGTCTGGAAAACGGATGCTGTGCTGGCTGGGTCAGGTCTTGAGTGGTCCCTCCCCACCACCCAATTTGAGCCTGCAATAACTCCACCAGTTGCTTAGAAAGTATGAAGTACTTGGCTATTCTCTCATATACCTTCAAGGCACAGCATATGAATCTTAAGGTGCAAGGCCAGAAGAATAGATTTGAAGAGCTCAGGGGAAGAGAAGCATGCCTGCAACCTGCTTTCAGCCCAAGAGTCAGAGGTAGATGATTGGATGTCATTACAAGAGAATTCCTAAGCCTGGGGACATAATTAACAGAACTGTGGCCACCTGCTGTCAGGTGCCAGCATTGGGGGTAATTAGTAAACCGAGTACCTGAAGATGGCAAGGTCTAAGACAGAAAAGAAGCAGAAAAAGAACATTTAAAGAAGCAGAATGAAATCCCAGAAAAGACCTTGCGAATTCAAAATAGCAGTCTGAAGAAAAAAAAAAAAATCAATTGCCTCCTTTATGAGTGCCTGATGCAACAAGCCTGGTCTAGCATCACTGGACCTATGTGCCCCGGGTCAGAGGCTGACCTAACCATGTCCAAAGCCAGCGTCATTGTGCTGCAGGGTTCATCCTTAGCATCCCACAAATAAAGAAAAGGGTAGCAATCGATACGGGACATGACGAAAGCCCAGGAGAGCCAAAAGGAGTTGGCAGGTCATGGCAGAGAGAGGCAAGAGAAACAAAAAAGCCCCAGAGATGTCAGCCTCAGATTTCTCAAACAACACAAAGGATGTTGGATTTCAATGCACACTGCTTAGCTCTGTTCAGAGTATAAAAGGGAACAAGGTGGTCAGTGTTAAAGGAAAGAGGGAAAAATGGCTGACGACAGCCTTGGAGCTGAATTAAAAAACACCAAATTAAAGGCATGTGTATTGAACAGAGGAGCTGAGTGGGAGTGCTCTTGCAAAAACTCTGCAATTACCAGATTTGGTACCTAGGCTCCCAGGCAGCACTTCCACCACTTAGGGAGCCCAGGAATGCCCCCAGTCACCCTCTGCCCAGAGCATTTCCCTCATTCAAAAGTTAAGTCCTTTGGTTTATCATTTTGAGTTCCATTAACATGCATACTGTTCTGGAGAGACCTAACCTTAGTGTGAATTTCAGTATTTTTCCCCAAAGCATGTTTCGTAGGAGACATCACAAGAAAAGATTTGCTTCCCATCCTTCATTTTAACCTTTTAAAGACACTGACCTCTTCTCTAGTGTTTCTGACCTGCTCTTCACAGTAGATAATAAGAATGATGCTCTCTGGAGTTGTGTAAAAAGGTGACCCTGTACCCACAGGCCCAAAGCTGGTTTCTCCTTGACACTGGTATCTACTTCAAGGTCAAGCACTCCTAGAGTTTTGGATTTGCTGTGCTATCTGCTTGATTCCTGGTTTTTCCAGCCTAGGACCAAATACAGACTCAGTGGGTGTCTCATTCCTGGATCCCTAGTTTTCTCCTAACTTCCAACTCCTAGGACCCCTCCGGGTCTTCCCTGTCTTGTCCTTAATTTGATGTCTCCAGGCTTGTTTTATCTCCTTCAATATTGGCTTACAACTGCCCTATAGCATCATCCCCTGCTCCTGGTTGTGATGTAAAGCTGAATACCTGAGAAAGATCGCAAAGGGGATCAGGAAAGAAGAAAAGACAGATGAAGGGAGGTGGAACACCAATGCATAAACTACTCTCAACAGGATCTTCACCATTAGAAAGCATTCTTTTAGCAGCTACCAATGAGATAGTTTGTCAGGTAATTTTTAAAGCATTGTATACTCTGATCCTTGCTTTCTAGGATTTCAAAACCAAAGCAATTGGAGCTATTCTTAAACAGCCCTCTCAAAGAAGAAAATGTACACGTTGGGAGGAGATAGGCATTCCCGTTGATTATCCTAATATTTGAATTCTCAATAATTGAGACACTCTACCTTGAATGGACCTATGTTCTAGTCCTAGTTGTTTTATTAATAAAATTGCACAGATTTATCCAATTCAAATCTATTTCCTCGTATCTACATAAAAGAAAGCTATCTTTGATAATTTATTAGAGATACAATTTTAAAGCATGAAATTTATCAGAGATAAATAGAAAAGAGGTCTATAGGTACCAGTGTAAGATCCAAAGACTAGAAGGTGGGCTCGACAAGTGCCATGGTTCTGCAACTCAACAGTGGAATCTAGATCAAATCACTTGAACTTCAATTTAATACAAAATTAACTCTAGTATCTCTTCCAGCACTAAAATTCTAAAATTCTGTGAATATAAGAGACTGGAAATAAAAGAATATTACTTGAAGTTTTGCTTTAGCTCAGATTAATTTAGTTTTAATTTTTCAAAATAATATAGGCCTTTCTAGCTAAAGACAATATATTTTGGAAATGGATATTTCTCAGTTAGGTGATGGGAATCTAAAATGTCTGCCTTCTACATTGAGAATATTATAATAGAAGTCCTAACTTTATTACATGGAGAATTTACTTTATAAGTTTGTTTAGGAAGTCTACTGTATTCTGTTTAATTGTGACTTTTAAAAATTCAAGTTTGAGCCTGTTGTATTAACATGGCTACACAACTCAGCATCTTTCCCCTTCCTGTCCTAGAATTCATACAAAACAATAAGGAAAAATTCTGAGAACTTCATTCTAAATGAAAGTATACTAAAGATATAATACACATATAGGAAAAAAACATGTAAGTGTTGTCAGCAGTGGCTAATGGTGGGGTGAAGTCATGAAGACAAGTATAGAAAGAGAAACCCAGGAGTGGCAAACCTCAGAGAATGATAGCAAAAGTGTATTTATTTATGGGGACAGACCCAACCCACTCCATTCTGTACTAAAATGAGGGTTAGAAATGAGGGTGGATAGCATTAGTGATTGAAGCCAATATAACTAAAAAAACAGAAAAGTCCAAATTATGTAAAGAATAAAACAATGGAGCACCTAGGTGGCTCAGTCAGTTGAGCATCCAACTGTTAATTTTGGCTCAAGTCACGATCTCAGAGTCAGGAGATTGAGTCCCAAATCAGGCTCTGAGCTCAATGCAGAGTGTGCTTATCCCTCTCTCTCTCACCCTCTCCCTGCATGTATGTACTATCTCTCTCTCTCTAATATAAATAAGTAAATAAAATTTTTAAAAAGAATGAAAGAAGTGACCATATTTGCAGGAAGCAATCTGTCTCTGTATCAGTTATAAAGCTACTCTATTATTTCTCCCTCTATAGGAATCCCCTGCAAACAACATGTTTAGGAAAAGTCCAACTTATTAAATAATGAATAATAATAGAAAAATTAGAAAGCTATTTTTAGAATGTAGCTATAATAAAAATCTGTGAGGAATATATCAAAACTTAAGAACAAAAACCATAAACCAATTATAAAAAACACAAATCTACATAAATGGAGAGATAGTCCATGTTTATAGATTGGAAAACTCAAATTTGTTGGTCTCCTCACATGGATCTATTAGTGGAACACAATTTTAATAAAAACTCCAGCAGTATTTTTTGGAAAAATCAACAAGCTGATTCTAAAATTAGTATGCAATTCAGAAGATAAAGAATAACCAAACCAACATCAAAAAAGAAGAAAATGGCTGAAGAATTATATTATTTGATTTAAGGCTTACTGTCAAGCTAGAGTAATCAAGACAGTGTGGTATTCATAAGAATGAACATAGAAGACAATGTAACAGAATAAACACATCACACGCACATATATATTTGATTATTTTTGGCAACGATGCTAAGGCAATTCAATGGGGTATGGAAAGTCTTTTCAACAAATGATATTGTTACAATTGGATAAATATATGCAAAAAATAAAAATGAACATGACACTAGGACTTTACCTTACACTATACACAAAAACAAATTTGAGATGGATTTTGCACAAAATCCAAATCCAGTTCAATTACTGACAACATTGAAATAAAACATCTCAGCACATGCATGTGACTTGACAGGAGAGACATGACTAGTTTTGGACATACATGCTACTTACCCCTGTATTTACTGTTCTTCTACACATAATGTCTGGCTTTCAGTAAAATATTAAGACAAACAAAAATCAAGGAGAAAAAAAGTGACCCATTGTCAAGAGATAGAGCAGTATACATAAAAAATTTGGTCTGGATGTTGGGACTAATGACACCCACTCACACCCATGCACCCACCCATTCACACATACACTAAAAGGGTAAGAGAAAGTTTATTACTCACTTAATAAAGCTGTCTTGGGAGAACAGACAGAGCTTCCAAGCTGAATCTGAATTGGTTTGAGAGAATAGGAAAAGGAGCCTTGTCCAGTGATTATGGTATTTAGAGGAAGGGGCTAGAGCTGGGGTGGGAGTTCCTGTGTGTGGCCAAGGCTTGCATATTTAAAGTTCCTACTTAGTGCTGGAGAAGAGAGCAAGTGGGCTTTCTCATGAACATTCCCAGATATGGGGCAGAAAGAGAAGGGGTAAAATGGATTAATTAATTAATTCCTTGAAAGGTATAAACTATAAAAATCAAGTAAAATTAGACACAATTATGTTCCTGTATAAATATATATTTAATGTATATATTAGACTGTATATATTGTATGTATAAGTAATGTATATATAATTTGATATACTAGAATAATGATATGTGTATATATATATATATATATATATATATATATATATATTTCATATCTTTCAAATTTCCATCAAAGAAAACTTCAGGACAAGATAAGTTCAGTGGTGAATTTGACCAATCATTTATGGGCAAAATAAAGCTAACTCTACAGTAACACTTTCAGAAAATAGAAGAAAAAGGAAACATTTTCAAATCATTTTATGAAGAATTATCCTGATACCTAGCTAGATAGACATGACAAGACAAGCAAACTACAGAATAATCTTTCATAAGCATAAATACAAAATCCTTTACCAAAAATGTGACAGAAACGTATCAAAAGGATAATACATTATAACTATATGGAATTGATCCCAGGAATGTAAGTTTGGTCCAGCAATAGACAATCAATAAAGAAAGCAAAATCAACAAATTAAAAAAAGAAAAAACATGCAGTCATCTAAAATAGATTCAGGAAAAAAATGACAAAATTTAGTATTCATTTACAGTAGATAATAAAATATCTCTCAGAAAACTACCTGACAAAGAGAATCTATAAAAAACCTTTAGCTAAATCATCTTTAATTAATTAATATTTTTTTTCCAAAAATTCAAGGACAAGACAAAGATGTTCATTCTACTATTGCTATTCCACACTATATTAAAGGTTCTAACCAGAATAAATAAACAAATAAATAAGTAACATCCAGACTGGAAAACAAGTAAAATTGTCTTTATTCTTAGGTGACATTATTATATATGTAGAAAATCCTATGGAATCTGCAAAAGAGATATAAGAACTAATGAAAATTTAGCAATGTTACAGGTCAAAATCAAAATGTACAAAATCAATGTACAAGAATCGATTGTATTTCTAAATATTAACAATGAATAATCAGAAATTGAAAGAAAACAAAACCAAAGTATGTAGAATAGCATCAAAAATATGAAATACTGAGTGAGAAATATTACAAAATATGCAAAAAGCCTTGTAAACTAAAAGCTACAAAACATTGCTGAGAGATTTAAAAAATACCTGAAAAAGTGGAGAAATAGATGTCTTCATAGATTAGGACAATCAATATTGTTAACAATTATCCCTAAATTGAACTATATGTATACCATGTGACCCAAATCAAAGGGCAGGTTGTTTTGTAGAAGCTGTCAAACTGATCCTGAAATTAGGATGATAATGTATATATGACTTAGAATAGTCACGACTTTGAAAAAGCATTACAAACTTGGAAGACTTAAACACTACCTGACTTCAAGATTTAATTAAATCTATAAGAATAGGGGCATCTGGCTGGCTCAGTTGGCAAAGCATGGGACTCTTGATCTTGGGATCATCAGTTGGAGCCCCATGTTGGGAATAGAGTTAATTCTTTAAAAAAGTTACAAGAAGAAAGACAATGTGGTATTGCCATAAACAGCCTAAAAATAGATAAATGGAACAAAAGAGAGAGTCCTGAAATGTCTAAATATTTATGGTCAATTGATTTTTGACAAAAGTGCAAAGGCACTTCAGTGGAGAAATCAGTCTTTTCAATGAATGATTTGGAAAGAATCTGGTATCTTCAGGCAAATAAGTATGCCAGCAAAGAAACAACCTTTGGTCTATATCTATACAAAAATTACCTCAAATGGGATTATAACCTAAAATGAAAATCTAAAGTTATAAAAAATCTAGAAGAGTCTTAAACTATAAAAATTCTAGAAAACAAAATTTTACAACACTGGATTAAGCACAGATTTCTTACATATGAACCAAATGCATCATCTATATGATAAAAAATGGATGAAGTGGGCTTCATCAAAATTAAGACCTTATGCTTTTTATAGGACACTGTTAAGAGAATCAAAAGACAAGTTACATATTGGAAAATAATATTTACAAACCACATTTCTGATTAAGAACTTGTTCCCAGAGTATATGCAGAACTGCAAAGCTCAATAATAAAAACAAACAAACAAACAAACAAACATGCAGGGCACCTGCATGGTTCAGTTGGTTAAGTGTCTGCCTTTGAGTCAGGTTATGATCCTGGAGTCCCAAGATCAAGCCCTGCACTGGACTCCCTGTTCAGTGGGTAGTCTGCTTCTCCCTCTTACTCCTCCGCTTGTTCTCATGCTCTCTCTCTCTCCATAAAAATAAATAAAATACTTTTTAAAATGTAAAACAATAAGCATGTAATGAAAGAGGATAAGGTATTGGAAAAGTCACTTCACCAAAGAATATATCCATATGGCAAATAAATATATGAAAAGACATTTAATAAATCATTCATTAGGAAAATATAAGAATAAAACCTCAAAGAGATAGCACTACACACCTATTAGAATATCTAAAACATAAAAGACTGACCACACCGAGTATTGGGGAAGATACAGAAACATTTCAACTCTCATCCACTGAGAGGATATAGAGATATATCTCATTCGCTGATGAGGATATAAAATGGTATTGGCTACTGGAAAAAACAGTTTGGTGAGGTATATCAACAAAAATGGTAGAGTAAGTACCTAAAAAATGTTTCTTTTCCATAAAAACAATGAGAAAACTGGTAAATTTTGTCAAATTCAATTTTTCAAAACTCTAGAAGTTACCCAAAGGATTGCAACTATCCAAGGACCATTTTTGCAAAGAAAGGGGGATGCTGAACCCTGGTAAGAACAGTGAGTTTTACGGGACTTTATCTTGGCTTATTCCCATCTTTTGTTGTTCAAGCCTATAGTAACTCTGCAAAATAACAGCCTGCATTCTCAAAGCAGCATGGAAGCCGCTGGAAGGAGTAGAATAAAGTCAAAGCTTTTGTAAACCTCATATACAAAGAATTGCATTGTTTGACTTTTCTGTTGGTTCCCTGGAAGAAAGCATGCATTTGATCTGACTCAGAACTTGCTCAGTATGAAAATCCTTTTTCCCAGGGTGCCTTTATCAAAAATAGTTACTGACAAGTGTTTTAACTTTGTGGCTGCATGAGATATGGGATAATGACTGGAGTAAATAGTAAATGAATAAAAGGAAAAATGGGGGTCAGAAGTTTCACTTAAGCAGAAAGTGAAGGTTAAGACAGAGTTGTCAATTGTTTGGCTGAGTATTGAAGGTGTTCCCCAACACACACATACACAAATGCACACACATATACAGCTACTTGGCAGAGACTAGATTTATTGATTCTTGGCTATGGTAGGCTGAATGAAGGTCACCAAAGATGTCCAAGTCCTAATCTCTAGGACCTGTGAATGTTACCTTACATGGCATAAGAGACATAAATATTTTCAGGATACTAGGATGGAGGCATTATTTTGGCTTACGTGGGCGAACCCTAATTTTACAGTCAAAGATGTCCTTATGTGAGAGAGGATGAGGGATATTTGACACAAAATAAAAATGCAAAGACTTTGCATCTTGCAAAGCAAGATGCTACACTATGGGCTTTGAAAATTGAAGAAAGGCCTATACGCCAGGGAATTCAACTCTGGGAGTTGGAAATGGACAGAGAAACAAATTCTCCCCTTGATCTTCTGGAGGAATTGCAATCCTGCTAACACCTTTATTTTAGCCCAATAAAAATTATTTCAGACTTCTCACATGCAGACCTATAATAGAATAAATGTGTGTTGTTTTAAGCCACCAACTTTGTGGTATGTTTTTATAGAGCCACAGAATTTACAGAAATCTCTATCCAATCATTAGGTGACCACTAAGCTAGCCAAGTAGAGACTTCAGTGGCCACACATGAAAAATAATAAATACTTTATAGAATTAGTTCAGAAAAGTCAGTAAGCAAACAACCACTATAAGTAGAAACAACAACAAACCCTGGAGAAGAAGGAGAATCTGATTTCCAGAGTTTTCATATTTAATTATTTCAAATATTCAGTTTTCAGTAAAAATTTATGGAAAGAAACAAATAAGTACGGCTTATATCCATGGTAAAGAGCAGTCAATAGAAAGTGTCCCTAAGGCAGCCTAGACATTGGACTTTGCAGACACAAATTTTAAATCAACCATTTTTTAAATGTTCAAAGAACTAAAAGAAATCATTTCTAAAGAATTAAAGGTAAATATGAGAACTCATTTTCTCAATCAGAGAATATCAATAAAGAGATAGGAATTGTGAAAAAGAAATAGAAATTCTAGAATTGAAAAACACAATAGCTGAAATAAAAAATTCAATAGAAGCACTCAGCAGAAGACTAGAGGAAGCAGAATTAGTAAATTTGAATATAAATCAATTGATATTATCCAATCTGAAGTAACAGGAGGGAAGAAAAGGAAAAACACAGAGAGCTTTAGAGATCTTTGGGACAACATAAGGATGCCATAAAAGGTACTATAAAGGCACTAGGAAACATAACTAATAACTAATAGGTAAATGTAAGATGATGGAAATGCATTTTTGCTTATAATTCCCTTTTCCCTCTCTTCTGATTGAAAAGACAACTGTATAAAGCAATAATTATAAATCTGTGTTTATAGGCACACAATATATAGACATCTAAATTGTGAAAACAACAGTATAAAGAGGAGGTGGCTACACAACTGTATGGAAACAAAGTTTTTGTATATTAGTCTGCTTGGGTTGCAATAGCAGACCTCCACAGACTGGGTGCTTTAAATAACAGAAAATTACTTTCTCAGAGTTCTAGAGGCTAGAAGTCCAAGATCAAGATCAAGGTGCTATTAGAATTGGTTTCTGGTGAAGCCTCTCTTCCTGGCTTGTAGACAGCTACCATCTTACTGTGTCTTCACATGTCCTCTATTCTGTGTGTATGCAGAGGAAGAGGGGAGAAAGAGAGAGAGAGAGAGAGGGAGAGAGAGAAAGAGAGAGATTATCCTCCAGTATTTATTCCTCTGTTTATAAGGACACCAGTCCTATCAGAGTAGGGCCCCAGTTTTATGACCTCATTTAACCTTAATTACCTCCTTTAAAGTTCTTTCTCCAAATATAGTCAGATTGGGAGTTAGGGCTTCAATATATGGATTTTGGAGGGACACAATTCATTCAGTCCATAACGTATGCTATTAAAATTAAGTTGTTGGGATGCCTGGGTGGCTCAGCAGTTGAGCGACTGCCTTTGGCTCAGGGTGTGATCCTAGGATCCAGGTTCCAGTCCTACTTCTCCCTCTGCCTGTGTCTCTGGCTCTGTCTGTGTCTCTCTTGAATAAATAAATTAAAATCTTTAAAAAATTAATTAAAAAATTAAATTGTTATAAATATGAACAACACATAAATGAATATGTTAATCCTTAGAGCAACCACTAACAAAATAACTCAAAATAAATAGTAAAAAAAAAAATAAAGGACTTATTAGTACACTGTGAAATATGTTTTTGACATAAAAGATGACAATATGAAGGAATGGAGAAACAATAAAATTCATTAGACATATAGAAAACAAATAGCAAAATGCAAACATAAATTCTATCGTATCAGTACAGTAATACCATTAAATATAACTGGATTAAACTTCTCAATTAAAAAACATAGATTGGCTGAATGGATTAAAAAATATCAAATTATATGTTATACATAGGAGACATACTTTAGGTTCAGAAGTACAATCAGGTTGGAAATAAGAGTAGGAAAATATATACCATACTTATAGTAACCATGTGGCTATACTCATATCGGGGGGGGGAAAGACTGTAAGACAAGAGATGTTATAGAGACAAAGAAGGACATTTTATAATGATAAAAGTGTCAATCCATCGAAAATATAATGTTTATAAGTACATTTACATCTAACAGAGTCCCAAAATATAATAAGCAAAAACTGACATCATTTAGGGAGAAACAATTAATTAATAAAAATAGTTGACAAAAAAAAAATAGTTGACAACTTTAATACCCTACTTTCAATTATAAATAAAACAATTAGGTAGAAGATCAGAAAAGTAATAGAAACTTGAACAAAAAACTAGACCTAACAAGCATGTATAGAACACTCCACCCAGCAGCAGAACATATATTCTTCTCAAAGCACATGAAACATTCTCCAGGATACCCAGATGTTAGACCATAAAACAAGTCTCAAAAAATTAAAAAGATTGATATAAGATATAGTATATTCACTGACCAAAATAGAAATTGACATCAATAACAAATGAATTTGGTCAATTTACATATGGAAATTAAACAAGATACACATAAGTAACCAATGCATCAAAGAAGAAACTACAAATAAAATTAGAAAAATTTTGAAGTAAATGAAAGTGAGAATGCAATCAGACCAAAACTTCTGGGATGCAGCTAAAGCAGTTATTACAGGAAAATTTATAGTTGCAAAAACCTATATTATAAAAGAAAAAAAGATTTCAGATAAATCAACTAAACATCTACCGTTAAAAAAAGACTAGTAAGAGTAGAAAAAATTAAATCCAAAGAAAGCAGAAAGAAGGAAATAAAAAATTATAGCAGAAATTAATAAAATAGAGAATTAAAACACAGTAGAAAAAAACAAATGAAAACCAAAGAGGTTCTTTGAAAATTAGATAGACTAACCAAGAAAAAAAGAGATTTAAATTCCTAAAACTGGAGAAGACATTACTACTAATCTTTTATATTTGTAATATATATTATAAATTATATTCTATAAATTATATATATTATTTATATGTAATATAAATTATATATTATAAAATTATATTATTTACACATTAGTATATATATATATATACAAGAAAATGAGAATAATATCTCATATCAACACAGATGAACCTAGATAGCCTATGTGATATGGAAAAATTCCTAGAAAGACACAAACTACTAATACGGGCTTAAGAAAAATTTTAAAAAACTGAATAGACCTATAACAATTAAAGAGATTGAATTAGTAATAAAAAATATTCCTCCAAAGAAAAGCCAAGGTCTAGATGTTCTCATCAGTGAGTCTACCAGACATTTAAAAAAGAACTAACATCAAATTTCCTTAAACTCTTCCAAAAATAATAGAGGGAAACACTTTTCATTTGAAGAATCCAATATTACTGTGATAGCAAAAGCAGAAAAAGACGTTATGAGAGGAAAAATACACTATATCTCTTGTAAATATAGAAACAAAAATTCCCCAGTAACATACTAGCAACCTGAATCTAGCAGCCTATAGAAAGAATTATGCACTTTAACCAAGTAGAAATTATCTCTGGTATGCAGGTTGATTCAACCTACAAAAGTCAATCAATGTCATCATATCAATAGGACAATGAGGGGAGCACATAATAATCTCAATAGATGCAGAAAAGATATTTGAAAAAATTGAACATCTTATCATGACAAAAACATTACATATGAGAATATTATGTTCTGAAAATATGAGAATATGCGAACTTTCTCAAACCGATAAAAGGCATCAATGATAAACATACAGCTAACACATACTTGATGGTCAAAGACTGAAAGATTTTACCCTAAGATCAGAAGAAGGAAGGTAAGAATCTTGACTCTTGTCAGTTCTATTCAACATTTCTTGAAGATTCTAGCCAGGAAAATTAGATAATAAAATGAAATTAAAAATATTCGGATTGTAAAGGAAGAAGAAAATTATTTTTATTTGCAGATGTCATCTTGTATATAGAAAATCCTACAGAATCCACAAAAGACCTATTAGCCTTATTAAACAAATTCAGGATACAAGATCAAAATACAAAATTTAGTTGTATTCTTATACATTTGTAGTGAACAATCTGCAAATGAAATCAAGAAAATCATTTAATTTGCACTAGCATAAAAAGAATAAAATATGTAGGAATAAATTTAGCAAGAAGTTTAAGAATCATAAATTGATTCTGTAAAACATTGTTAAAAGAAAACTCATATTTGTGGTTTGGAATATATAATATTGTTTACATTGCAATACTCTCCAAATTGATCTGCAGATTCAAGGTAATCACCACCAAAATTCAAAATGCCTGCTTGTCTCTTTCTTTTTTCTTTCTTTCTTTCTTTCTTTCTTTCTTTCTTTCTTTCTTTCTTTCTTTCTTTCTTTCTTTCTTTCTTTCTTTCTTTCTTTTTCTTTCTTCTTTCTTTCTTTCTTTCTTTCTTTCTTTCTTTCTTTCTTTCTTCTTTTTTTCCTTCTTTCTTCTTTCTTTCTTTTCTTCTTTCTTTCTCTTTCTTCTTTCTTTTCTTTTCTTTTTTTTTTTTTCAAAAACTGACAAGCTGATACTAAGATTCATATTAAAATGCAAGGGAACCAGAATATCCAAAACAATTTGAAAAAGAAAAATAACATTGAAGGACTCACACTTCCTGATTTCAACAATTTACTACTCAGCTACAAGAATCAAGATGGTGTGGAACTAGCATGAAAATAGACATAGAGATCAACAGAATACAAATGAGAAGTAAACACATACACTCATGGTCAATTGATTTCCAACCAGGTGTCAAACGAATGAATGGGATAAAAAATATATTTTTCAACAAACGGTTCTGGAACAATTTGATATCCATATCCAAAGACCAGAATTAGATTCTTACCTCACACCATATAAAAAAAAATAATCTAAATACATCACACCTACACATTGAGTTGAAACTATATAGCTATATAACATATGTATAAATTTTCTTGACTTTGGATTAAGCATTAGTTCATTAGATCGGTCACTGCAAGTACAACCAACCAAAAAAGATAGATGAAGTAGAATTCACAAAATTTAAAAATGTTTGTGCATCAAAGGATACTAGTCAGAAAGAGAGACGATAATTTAAAGAATGGGTAAAAATATTTGCAAATTTCATATCTGACAGTGGTTAATAACCAGAATATATTAAGTTCTCTTAAAATTCAACAGTAAATAGACACATAGCCCGATTAAAAAAAGTAAGCAAAGTCTTTGCATATATATTTCTCCAAAGAAGATAGAGCAATGGCCAGTAAGCACATGAAAAGATGCTCAGTGTCATTAGTCATTAGGTAAATGCAAATCAAAACCACAGTGAGATACCACTTCATACTCAATAAAGTGGCTATGATAAGGAAGGAAGGAAGGAAGGAAGGAAGGAAGGAAGGAAGGAAGGAAGGAAGGAAGGAAGGAAATAACAAGTATTGGCAAGGATATGAAGAAATTGGAATCTCATGCATTGCTGGTGGGTCTGTCATATGGTGCATATGGCACAGTTTGACAGTTTTTCAAAAAGTTAAACATATGTTTACTATGACTCAGCAGTTTTGCATCTGGGTATACAAATGAAAATATATTCACACAAACATTTGTATATGAATTACAATGTGGAATCAGCTTAATGTCTATTGTATAAGAGACAAACAAATCTCGTATATCCAAAAAATGGAATATTATTTAGCCATAAAAAAGGAATGGAATACTGACACATGCTGCATTATGGATGAGCCTGCAAACATTATGCTAAGGGAAAGAAGCCAGACACAAAAGACTGTAAATATATGTGTGTATATATATATATATATATATATATATATATATATATATATATAACTGCATTTATATGAACAGACCAAAAAAAGGCAAATCCATAGGGATAGAAAGTAGAATAGTAGTTGACAGGAGCTGGGTGGATGGAAGAATTGGGGTAACTGCTAGTGAATACAGGAGAGATAGAAATGTTCTAAAACTAGATATTGGTGATAGGTGCAACCTTGTGAGTTTATTAAAAACCATTGAATTGTACATTTTTTAAATGGTGAGTTTTATGGTATGTGAATTATATCTAATTAAAAAAAGAAGGATGGGCAGCCCTGGTGGCACAGCAGTTTAGTGCCGCTTGCAGCCCAGATCCTGGAGATACTGGATCGAGTCCCACGTCAGGCTCCCTGCATGGAGCCTGCTTCTCCCTCTACCTGTGCCTCTGCCTCTCTCCCTCTGTGTCTCTCATGAATGAATAAATAAAATTAAAAAAAAAAGAAAAAAGAATAAAGAAAAGCTTGGTGTTTCTTAAAATGTTCAATATACCCCTAGGACATGACCCACCAATGATACTTCCAGATAGTTTCCCAAGACAAATGGAAATACATGCCCACACAAAGACCTGTACACTTGTACACAAATATTCTCAGCTTCATTTATAATAGCCAAAAACTGGAAACAAACCAAATGTCCACCAATAGATGAACAGATAAACAAATTACACTGCATCCATACATGAAATACTACTCAGCAACAACAACAACAAAAAATGAACTCTTGATACTCAGAACAATACAGACTTATTTCAGAATAATTATGCCAGGGAAAAAAGCCACACTAAAACCAAAAAGTATATACTGTATGATGCCACCTACATAGTAGTCTAGAAAAAATAACCTAATAGCTGTCAACAGAGATCATGTTATTTGTTACCTGGGGATGAGGGCAAGAGTCAGAAGGTATAGAAATGAGAGATGACAATGGGTCAAGAAGAAACTTTCAGGGATGATAAATTTATTCATTATCTTGATTTTGGTGATGTTTATACATCTGTCATAACTTATCAAGCTATATACTTTTAATATGTGCAGTTTACTGTTTGTTAATTACACTTCATTAAGTTGTTAAAAATAATTAGAAGAAGACAAAAGTCCCAATTAAGCGATGGGCAAAATATTTGAACAGATATTTTACCAAAGAATAGATACAGATGGCAAATAAGCACATGAAAAGATGCTCAACATCATTAATCATTAAGGAAATGCAAATTAAAGTCACAATGAGATATTACCATGCACCTACAAAATTATCAAAAAGGGAAAAAAAAGACAAGGCAAAGGGCTGGCAGGAATACAGAGCAACTTAAATTTTCATTCAATGTTGGTATAAATGCCAAATGGTATAGGCACTTGGGAAAACAGTTTGGCAATTTCTTATAAAGTTAAACATATATTTACCATACAACTCACATTTTTTTACTACTAAATATTTACCTCAAAGAAATGGAAGCATAAGAGCACACAGAGGTCAGTTGGTTGTTTATAGCAAACTGATTTCTGGAAACATCCCAAATGTCTGTCAACTGGTGAATGGATGAACACACTGTGCGTCCATACAATGCACTCCTCAACAATAAAAACAAAGTACTGATAAATACAACAATATGGGTGCATCTCAAAAGCATTATGTTAAAAGAAAGAAGCAAATACAAAAAAATCTATACACCACGTAATTCCATTTATGCTGGAAAATACAAAACCATGGGTAAAAAAATAATAATAATAATAGAATCAGTAGTTGCCATGGGTAGGGATGTTAAGGAAATTGACTATACAGTGGCACCAGGGGACTGTTTGTGGAGATGAAAATATCTTATATCTTGAATGTGTTGGTAATTAGAGATCTATAAACATTTCTCAAAATTCTCTGAGCATGACACCAAAAAAAAAAAATTTGAATTTTACTCTAGAAAATTATGTTTCAATAAACTTCGCTTTTTATTTACTTTATTTTAGAATCATTATTTTTAAGATTTTATTTATTTATTCATGAGAGACACACAGAGAGAGAAGCAGAGACAGAGGCAGAGGCAGAGAGAGAAGCAGGCTCCATGCAGGGATCCTGGGGTGGGACTCGAGCTCAGGACCGCCAGATCTCGCCCTAAGCTGAAGACAGATGCTCAACCACTGAGCCACCCAGGCATCCCTAAACCTGGCTTTTTAAAAATCCATCAGTTATTCTTGATTTTTAAAGCTTAATAAAATAGGGCTAGATTCTTGATATTGTTAAATATTTCTAACCCCCAAAATGAGCACCATTTTTTAAAATAGAAAAACCACAGTGGAATTCCAACTAGAAGCATAAAGAAGATGCTCCCAATCATTACTGTTCTTTAACGTTGTACTGAAGTAACTAGTGAACACAATCAGATTAGAACAAAAAGATACAGATACAAAATTGGAAACAAGGAATAAAACATAATACATTAAAACTTTTGATAGTAATCTGGAAAAGCCAAGAAAATATACTGAATGAAAGTAGAAATTCAAAAAACTAAGTCAATGGGTATATACAATTAATACAAATAAATCAATTATTTTCATGTATATAAAAATAACAATCTGGAAGACATGATAGAAGAAAGAAATCCCATTTATAATAGCAATACAGAAAGATAAAATACCTAAGAAGAAAATTCACATGAGAAGTCCAAACCACACTAAGAAAACTTTGTAAATTAACTAAAGATAGCAAAGTTTAGCAAATGGAAAGATATGCAGATTTTAGATTGGGAGACCCGACATCATTTTTATCTAACCTAATTTTAAAAATTGATGTAATCCCCATAAAATTACCAACATTTAAAAAAATATATATCATACCTCGAACAAGGATAAATTCCAAATGGATCAAGATTTAAATATAAAACATGAAACCATAAAAATACTGGAGGAAAACCATTATAGGCTTGGATAGGGAAAAGCTTCTCTAAATATAAATCAAAACTCCAAATTAAAAAAAATGGTTATATTTGACTACATAAAATTAAATGAAAATTTCGGCATGAAAACACACCATTGAAGAAAGGAAAATGAAAATGTTCAACTGCATTAAAATACTTGTACCAAGTATCAAGAAAAGGAGCTTCTCTCCCTAATATATAAAGAGCTCCTAAATTTTGATAAAATCCAGTGGGGAAATGGGCGAAGAATATAAAAGGAAATACAAAGTATTTTTAAAATATATATGAGACGACTCATAAGTAAAATGCAATTTAAAAGCTACACCGAGATACTATTTTTTCACCTATCAGATTGTCAAAAATCTAAAAGGGTGATACAATCTGTTGGTGAGGCTATAAGAAAAGATTTACTTTCATCCATTGCAGATGGGAATGTAAATTGTTACAACCCCTAGGGAGGGCAATTTAGTAATATCTATTAAAATTACAAATGCAGACACTCTTTGACCTAGCTATTCCACTTCTGGGAATGTATCCTAGAGTTATACTAGGTCACATGCAAAATGATATACATGAATATCTATTGCAGCATTGTTAGTAATAGCAAAAGGTTGGAAGAGACCCAAATCTTCCATCAATCTGAGACTGATTTTTCTTTTAGCTTGCTTTTACAGCTTCAAAGTGAAAGAAGAAGAAGAAGAAGAAAAAAAAACCCTCCTTTTCCTAAGCCTGGAGCAGAGCTGGCCTTAGGTATTCCCATCCCTCTCTGGCCTGGACTGCCCCTCTGTTCTACTAGTCCTTCAGAGGTAATGGAGACTCCCAAGGGGAGATGGCCTTGGGCCCCTGGAGCAATCAGTGTCCCAAGAGGGACAGTGGGAAGAGGAAGAAATGCAGAACTCTATCCTCTATGAATGAGCATTAGAACTTTTCTTTGCTGGGGTAAATCAAAAGGAAGAAGAAAAGGTAGTGTGGGTGCACTTTCCCTAGATGTTGGATGTGCCACTAATACCTTTTTTTTTTTTTTTAAGTCTTGCTTAACTTTTAATTAGGGCAAGATAGGATTAATACTGCTTAAGATTTACACTTGCCATTTTGATAAAGTGCTCCATTTTTCTAAAAATTATACAACTGGGAGGAAATGCATGATGGCATTTTTTTTCTTTTGCCCAAATACTGTTTGTAGATGCTTCATGGAACCATGATCAGGGCAAAAATATTCACCTCTGACAACTTTCCAACCTCAGACAAATATTGAGGACACTATAAATAGTGTCCTGAGTGACGTTGCAGTGAGACTGTAAAACGATGGAAAACACCAAAGTTAGATGTTCTTTGCATTTGCATTTACTTCCATGCCTTTTTGAGAAACCACATGATTTTGGTAAAATGTGTTGCTGCTGTTTGCTTTTTTTCCTGTTTGTTTGTCTACTTTGGTTGTGTCTTTTGGTAAACACAAATTTCTCAACAGCCATTCAGAGAAAAGTTGTGGAACCTCATGGGAGGGTAGCCAGCAGGAACTCCGCTGGATGGTCCTGGTTTCAATAGAAACCACTTTGTGTCAAAAGGCTTACTTTTAAATGGGTCAATCTGTATTAGTTGCACCACTTGAAACACTGAAGACACACTTTTGTGTATCTAGTGTTTGGGGACTTTTTTGGGAACACACTATATTTATACTCTATTAAACTAGGTCAGCTCCTTTGTTGGGACAATCCCAGAGGGAGCTATACATTTCACCTAAAGATAGCAAGAAGAGTTCTGGTATTTTCCTGGTTTGTCTCTCCCAACTCATTCAGCTGAAGTCTAATCTAGTAAAGTCCTATGTCTCCGTAAATAAACAATGACTCATTCATTTAAAAATATTTCTTTAGTGTCTAGAGTGAATTCTTCATCGTGCTAGGTGTTATGGGAAACATGAATTGCAGCTGTCAACAAAACTGCTCTCTAAAAGGGTAAATAAGGCACATATATTCATACTTATATATATTTATATGTAAAACTGTGTGTGTATTTATATTTATATGTAAAACTATGTGTGCCCTCACTACAAGAAGGGCAGAAAGATGAGTTACATAAAGCTGTTGAGTCTAAGCTACAGATAAGTTTCTCAAGACACAGTGTCCTACAAATAAATCTTTTTTTAGAAAATGGGGGGGCACCTAGGTGTCTCAGTCGGTTAAGTGTTTGACTCTTGGTTTTGGCTCAGGTCAAGATATCATAGGTTGTGGGATCAAGCCCCGAGTTCAGCTCCATGCTCAGTAGGGAATCTGCTTGAAGATTCTCTCCCTATCCCCTCCCCCAAAACGAGCTTTCTCTCTCTCAAATAAATAAATAAGTCTTAAAAAAAAAAAAGATGAAATGTCCTACAGATAGCTAGAAACAAGACTTATACTGGAGACAGCTCAGGACATGATAGATAGGTAGATAGATAGATAGATAGATGCTAATATATATTTATATATTATATATAAATAAATATATATATTTATATAAAGTTTTTGGTGGTAGTAGACGAAAACTTGAAAGAGAAAAGAGAGATCTTGACTCACGTATAGTTTTCCCACTGAAAACAAAAAAGTGAACAAACAAGATGTGGTTTCTACTTGTCAGCACACTTCAAAAAATTTTTAGAATACTCATATAAGTAAAAACATGAGTTAATTACAAGAACAACATCAAAACTATAGAGATTAGCTGAACTTTGCATGCAATAGGTTGCAGATTTAGGGAGTCACAGTCCACTGTTTCTTGTAGCATCTAGTCCCACACATTTAGAGATTAATATTGAATTGTGATTTTGTATTGTCGTTAGGGTACTAATAACCAAATGTGCATTAAAAGTAGATGAAGTGTCTACAAGTCAAGTTATGTGAAGAATGCCAATTCAAATGAGTTGTTCACCCTTGAAAAGAGAAAGCTAAAGAATCAATGATACCTATCTTTGAATAATTGTGGTGGGTGGTGGGTCAGGAGTTTTTATTGTTATTCCAGAGACCAGAAATAGTAATTTTTACAGTTATTTCAGAGACAACAAGTGAAAGGTCCAAGGAGGCAATTTTTCACATAAGATGTGGAATGATTTGCTAACAATTACAACAGCTGTCCAAGAACAGTTCAGGGTTTTTTTGTGTATTTGTGAGCAACCCAAATAGCAGTTGAATGGCACTTGATTGGAGATGCTGCAGATGAAATGCTTCTCAAACTTGAAGGTATATTTGAATCACCTGGAGTCTTGTGAAATGCTGCAGATCTGCAAATACACTTTGAGTATCAAGGACACAGAGAATTTTCTTTCAATGTATAGAGAGTTTGGGATTAGAGAAATTTTAAACTCATCCCATCTTGAAAAATCTTTTATTCTATCATTTATTTTAGTCCCAATGCAAGGTCTTCACTAGAAGCTATGGGACTAAATAAGATTCAGGGTTCCTGAGGTAATATGGTAAATTTAAGGAACAGGAAAATGCATAGTCCATGTGGAGTGTATTAACTTGATCACAAAAAAAGTGTTTCTGGAGAAGTGTTGTAGAATCAGGCTTAGAGGCAGGCCAGGTTTCTACTGTGAATATCAAGTTAAGAATTTGCTGCACCTTGGGGATAATGGTATATCAACTCAGATTTGTATTCACCTGAAAACAACATACCCTCAGGATAGTGGGTTAAACAGACATATGTTTATTTTTCCACATAAATAAGAAAGTACAGAATTAGGCAGCCCAGGGTCAGTTGATTTAATAGCTCTCTGAAGTCATTAGAGACTCAGTGTTATATCTTCGTGTTCAGCCATCTTCACAGCGATGTCTGCCCTCAAGAGTATCTTAAGATTCTAGACATTTGCTGGAGTTCCAGCAATATGGTCATATTCCAGCACTGAAAAGAAGGAAAAGGGTTGAAGAAATTACTCCTTTTGAAGCAAACACCTCAAAAAACCCCATGCAACTGCTACTTATATTCACTGGGCAGAATTTGATCACGTGACTGAATGTACCTGTAAGGTTTCCTGGGAAAGCTGGGTTTCTGAGCTGAGCACATTGTCTAGGACTTTATTTCTAAAGAATAACGAACAGACTAATGGACACTGGGAGTTATCTAGCAGTACCCCAACAAATGGCGTATCAAGAAATAGTTCTGAGTTGAAAAGGGACACCTGCAAAAGACTGCTTTTGAAAGATAAATATGGAAGTAATAAAAAGAATGAAATTGAATGTTGGGAGAGTCTGTAGTCAAGATGATTCATTTCTAGATGGAATATTGGAGATGTTGGACTAGACCAGAGTGGTAACAGATGAAGTAGAAAGGCAAGGGATTTTAGGATGGCCATAACAAACATGATTGATGGGGCTTGGTGAATTGACCTGCACAGAGAGAAAGAGAGAGGAGCCTAGACTACCCATGGGATTTAGAACCTAGGTGATTTGGAAGAATGATGAAATCCACAGGAAAAGCAGAAATGGCAAAAATAAAGCCAACTTGTTGAAGGAAAGGATGTGTTTTGTTTCAGACATACTAGATTTACTGTGATGATGGAAAATCCAAGGGGAGATGTGGAAATATCTAAACCTTCTATGGGTAAGATTGTAGGACTGTAGCTCAGAAGATAATCTAATGTTGAAGGGATGGCTTTTGAGGTTTTTCATACACTTCCCAATTCCACTTGGATGTCTATTAGCCATCTCACATTTTATATTTCCAAAACAGAACTCTCAACCACCTGCACCCCCATCTAGGAGTTGAGGACCTCGAGAATGTTGGGCTGTTTTAATATTCATCTCAAAATACCAATGCACAGGTAAATATGCTGCAAATGAGTTAGATAAAACTCTAAAGCCAAATATAAGTTATTTGTATTATCTACTCTTTGAGAATAGTCCCCTCTGAATTTTGAGTTATTTCCTATATATAATCCACTCTTCAGATGCCTTCAAATTTAATTTAGCCATCTGCTTAAGGGGAAGGATAACCCATAAAAGCAAGGTGTCCCAATTTAGCCAACTTCCAGAATTCTGTCCTCATAGACAAACTCAATTTTCCAAATACTAGCTCTGTATGCATCTGTTAATTGAGGTGTGGACAAGGTTTCCGCCTTTTCACTGGCTATGAATCTGATTTTCCCTTGACAGTATATTCCTAATGCCAGAGGTCAGGCTTGTGTTAACCCATTCTGAACCTGCCTTCAAGTGGTTAATGTAAGATCCCTAGAGCACAGCCTTGACCTTCACCTGAGCTGCATTTTCTCTAATTGGATTGGATTTTCCCCTTCATTCCTTTGTTCCTTTAGGCTCCAACCAGAGAAAAGAAGCCAATTGACTTCCTGGGATGTATTAATTACAACATGTTTTGGCAGACAACGTTTTGGTTTCCCATTATATTCATGTCATCTTCTTATTGTCTTATACCACAAACCATCACATAGACTAATTCTCTGGGAGTTTCCTCATTGCATTCAGTCAGGAGAGGACACCCTACCCCATGTGTGTGGAGAAACTCCTATGATGTCAAGTCAAGAAGCGGAGGACTCCCTTTCTACATTCCTAAAGGCCAGGAATACAGGTCATCCTACAGAAACTGAGTAAATGTTAGACCATTCTGTATGGGAGGTCTAGACTTTTTGGAAGAGATTGAAATTTCTTACTAAACCAGAAAGCTGGACACGTCAGAAAATGAATGAATTTTGCATGAAAATTTTCCAAAATCCAAGAGAGCCATCCTAGTAATAATGTCATACCGATGGACAGAGCTTTGTGGTTAACAACATGCTCTCACTTTATACTTCTCACCATCCTTTAGAATAGGCTTAGTGTATACTATATTCATTTTATGGGTAAGAATAGTATAGTAGGAGAGCTTAGTTACTTGCTCAAAGCTACCTGGCTAACTCTGTACCAGAGCTATGTCTTATACTCTTTCCACTCTGTCTTCTCCTATCCCTCTAGTGAAAACATGTGCCAATGTTTGCTTACCTGCCAAGTAGTACAGTACAGACTGCTCTAAGTCACAGATACGAAATATGCTGGATCCACTGAATTGAACTGCTGACCTGAATTAACTCTGCTCCTTTCCCCAATGCACAAAACAGCATTCCCTCCTCAGCTGCAAAACACCCCCAGTTGATGCTAAGATGTCACCAAACTACTCTCCATACCCCAAATCGTGCCATATATCTATATATACAACTCTGCACATAGTATTCTTGTGCTGGGTTCTTCCTCCCCCACCTTGTCTGCCTGCTCTGGAGCCTATTTTGCTTCTATTTCTCTGCTACAAAGTTTGTTATTCTTTCTTTATGACTCTCATAACAGAAGGTTTAATCATGTACTCATATTAATGAGATAACGGATCTAAAGAGCTAGCGCAGAGTGCAGGGCATCGTGTGTATTCGCTCAATGTGAACTATGATGATGACGATGATGGTATCTCTTCTATTAGCTTCTTAACTCAAACATAAAGGATATTTTCTCTGGATTTAGCACAATATATGCCACATGGTAAGAAATCCTTAGTAATTTTTAATTAATTTATAGGTTATCTATACAAGCATTATATAGCTAGTAATAAAGGTAACACTTATATTTATAATGGAGTGTGAGGAAGTGGGTATAACTAACTGTTGCCATGATAATTTTAAAGGAATCGAGCTGGATCACAGGCACAGAGTATTCATGAGCTTGAAAAGAGCTTAGCAAGTGTCTAGTTGGGTGGTTCTCAAAGTGTGGGGTCCCAACCAGCAGCAGCACCTAGGAAGTTTTTAGAAATGCAGATTTCCAGTTTCACCAAAGATTTCCTGAGATAGAAACTCTGTTTTCACAAGCCTTCTAGATGATCAGGAAACACAATAAAGTTCGAGAACTACTGTTCTAGTCCAATCATCTAACTTCACAGAGAGAACAAAGCCACAGAGAGGTTAGATGGCAGACCCGCAGTCACACAACTACTTAATGTCAAAAATGTGGCTAGAACTGTAATCTCATGACCACTTGATTTTAATATTTCTCCCCAATGCTTTTTAATTCTTTTTTTTTTAAATGTTCTTCTATCTCCAATTCATCATAAGATACTGTATTACAGTTTGGTGGCAGCTTGCAGTGCTTATCAGAGTAGCAGAAAGCCTTAATGCCAGGACACTGGAGTATGTTTTGGGGCTCACCCTATTACTCTCCACTTAGCTATTAGTGGCAATCCTGCAAGAGAAAACCTGCTATGACCCCCAATCAATCTCTTCTGCTCTCACTCCACCATGGCATCTGATTATGGCATGACCTGAAGTGACACGCTACTCTCCTTGAGCCTCAGTTTCCAGGTGAGTAAATGATGTTGCAAGAGTCCATTCCCTAATGCAGAATGGGGCAACAATGAATGGTTGCTATATTGTTACTAATAACAAGATTATCAACACCTCCAGGTTATTATGCTTATATGAAGACAATGACAGAGACATCTGTTGCTTGTGGAATATTCAGGTGATCATCCATATTTCCAGCCCAGGTGGGGTGATATATGACAAGTTCTGGCCAATGTGTTATGAGCAAAAGTGATGCTTTTCCTAGTTAGGCCAAAATACAAAAGAATACATGTTTTCTAAGGCTGGCTCAGCAAACTCCAAGGACATATGTTTGGTTAGGATAATGGAATCTTCATCAGCCTGTGATCTGTGAGCTAATGTGGAACCCAGCCCGAAGCAAACTTAAGTTAGATATGACATGACAAAAAATAAAGCTCTAGTGTGTTACACACTGAGATTTGGGGATTGATTTGTGACTACAACTTAAGCTATCTTATCCTGACTAAAACAACATGTTTTGCAAAATATATAGTGCTGTGAAAATGTAAGGCATTTTCATTTTAACTGCTAGCTTTCTAGCATTGTTCTTGGTTGTCCTGGGGAGAAAAATGTATTACCATAAACTAAAGATGAAAATTTAATTGCAAGGCAGAAGAAAAAGAAAAACTTGACTTAGGAATAAAATTCTCAAGCTCAAGATAGATAGGAAAAATCAGGTCATTTTCAGGGAAATCTTACTTGAATATTCTTACTTGAAAAAAAATCCTAGCCTTTTACTTGAAAAAAAAATGGAGTTGAGTATAAATTAGTCCTAGCCTTCCATGAGCTTTATAATCTAATTAGGCATTGGCAGGTAGTTTTTCCCAAGTGAGTTTTGTAGTGTGAGATCATCAGTTTTATTCAAATTCTTTATTATTTTTTTAATGCACTAAAATTGGAACAGGACATTTCTAAAGTGGTGCCAGTTTCTATGTAAGTTGACTTGCATACATTGGGGGTGGTTCAACTGAAGCTAGAGATCAGCTGGTTTTGACCTTTTCAATAGTTGGTATGTTGATTAGCTGGCAGTTCTGCTCTTCCAACCCTTAGAACATAACCAGCCTGCAGGAGGGGGTGGCAATGGCTGGTCAGTCAGAAAAGAGAATAATGAAAAGGTCAAAATGGGATAAGGACCAGATTTCACAGCCCCGATAACATTTAAAATTTCATCTCCTTCTTGCCATAGGACAAATGACAAGAAAAATTGGTACATGTGCTGCCTTCCCAGGGATAAGATTTCAACCAAAAATGTCTTAGAAAGAGCCAACGTCTTGGATTTGGAAACAGAGAAGTGAATACTTCTATATCTCTTTGAAGACAGAATCAAAACTTATAAAACCTGGAGCTTCTAAATGGCATGACCTAGAAAAGGCATTTATATGGAGAATACTGTTGAACTACTCTTGGGTGCTCCTAACTTAACACGAAAAAGTAATACAGAGTCCCTCACTCTGTGGTTATCCAAAAATGTAGGAATGGATTGCAGTTATTTGCATGGCCAAAGTGGAGAAGGAGTGAGTTTGAGGGCTCTAAAAGCAGAATCCACTCAATAAATGAACAGAGGTATGGGGACAGCTTTTATCCAGTGAAGTGGTAGTGGAATGAGGAATTACTTCATTTTACAATGAATAAAATTGTTGTTTTGAAGTTACAAAGTGTACTCAATCTAGTTTCCTTTTGAAGTAGTTCCACTGAAAATGTGTAGCATCTTTTCTGGGTACAGATTCCACAGAATCTTGTATCTTAGGAAACAGTTGCTGTCCCATCTTTCTTCCTTTGCCCCCCCTTCTCTCCCTTCCTTCCTCTTAACCCTTCCCTCCCTCCCTCCCTCCCTGCCTCCTTCCCTCCCTCCCTCCTTCCTTCCATCTCTCCTTCCTTCCTTCCTTCCTTCCTTCCTTCCTTCCTTCCTTCCTGTGGGATATATTAGTCTGTACAGCTGTCTGTGGATGTGTTTCTATCTTAAAGTCACTGGACAGTTTGGTCAATCTATAACATAAGAGAAGAAATGGCAGGAAGTTTTTCTGTGTTAGATACAGAACAAAAACAAAAATTAAAATGAACAAAAAGAAAACCTGCTGATTAGTCGTCGTTTTGTGGTTTTGTTTGTTTTACTTGATACTATTGACTCTTAGCCATAGAAGTTAGAGAATGTGTGCCTGACTCAGAATCCTTCCACTAATTTCCTGGGCCACTTGACCGCAAGTTCAGAGTGAACCGAAGTTTATTTGCACTTTCAATGTATGTGCCAGGCATTAATCTGGGAGCTTTTACATATCCCATCTCATTTCATTATTATAAAAGTTCGAAGAGGTTAGAATAACTATACTGTTGACTCTTGAACAACATGGGGGTGATGAGTGCCAACTCCTAAGTATTAAAAAATCCATGTACAAGTGTTGACTCTGCAAAAACTTTACTAATAGCCTATTTTTGAATAGAAGGCTTACTAATAAAGAGTCAACAACCCGTATTTTGTATGTTATTTGTATTCTATACTGTATTCTTTAATAAGAATAAGCTAGAAGATAATGTTATTAAGAAAATCATAAAGAAGAGAAAATACACTTACCATATTGTTCTTTATTCATTGAAAAATATCTGCATATAAGTTGACCCTGAAGTTCAAACCTGTGTTGTTCAGTCAATTGGAAATTCTGGTCTGTCTGGTATAGTACAAGTGCTCATTTCCCAGTATCCCACCCAGTTAGAACTTCTTTCACATTCAAAAGTGTCATAAATTGGAAAAGGAATGACACAGTCAGCCATCCTACCTAGGGTAGGTATTATGATAACATTCTATTTATAGACTTTTCTGGGTCATAATTCTTTACTGATAAAAATGGGATGCTTGAGCAAATTACATTAAGAGTCCCTCCTTGTTCTAATGGCTATGGTTGCTTATGTATTTATAGATAACTTAGCATCAAAATTTTCTGCTTTAAAAGGGCTCTACCGGGATCCCTGGGTGGCGCAGCAGTTTGGTGCCTGCCTTTGGCCCAGGGCATGATCCTGGAGACCCGGAATCAAATCCCACGTCGGGTTCCTCCCTCTGCCTATGTCTCTGCCTCTCTCTCTCTCTCTCTCTCTGTGACTATCATAAATAAATAAAAATTAAAAAAAATAAATAAAAGGGCTCTACCTCAGCAATTTGTCAACACCGAAGAGGGGAAAGAAAATCCTCTACCCTAGTACAAGAAATGAGAAGTTTTAGGGCAATAAAAATGCCTATTGAATTTATATGCATTATGCCACAATATTGCCTGTGAACTCACCACAGTTTGTGTGAGATTATGCACTATATGCACAGCAGAGAGTACACCAGAGGGCATGGGTTGGAATGATATATACCTAAAATAAAAAAAATTTATATATCTAAAATGATTTTTACCTAACATGACTGAGTAATAATGTGGCAAGTTCTAATACATTTCAACCTAGGATCATTATAACAATTAAGAATTATAAACCACTTCAGTTTTAAGTTACTTTTCTTATATCCTGTTTTTTTTTTCATATGTTTCTAATGCTATATCTGGAACATAATCCTCATTTTACCCATAAGCAACCCCCTGGGGGAGATAAGATGCTGGGAAGCATGATGTAGTGCAAAGAGCTTGGGCCTTGGAGTAAAATATTTGAGTTATAATCTTGGCTGCCAGTTATTAAAAATCATGCTGCTTAATTTTTCTTTGAGACTCAGTTTCCCCATCCATAAAACAGAAAGAATAATCCAAGTTTAAAAGAATGTTCTGAAAATTCAGTGAGGTTGTGCTGGTACATGGCAGACACTGAGCAAATGCTCCTACTTCCCAACCTGCCCCCAAAAGATGTCTATATGTAATGCATCAAATATATGCTGTTGTGTGAGTTATGTTTTTCTGAGCCTAAATCCCTCAGGATTTGATGGCTGCTCAAACACCAGTAGGTGGGATCTTACCTGGTAATGGTTTTATGACTAGCAGCAAAGGTGGCTTGGTTTTCAGCTCCGCCTTACACTGCCTTAGTTTTTAAGGAAAGATTCTCTGCCTTCTACAAGGCCGTCTGTAAGTTCATTGATCTTTCAAGGCTGAACATAATGTTCTCTTTACATGGGATACTTAATAAAGGCAATCTGTCACCAGCTCATGTCCAATGTATCCCCTCAAATGGAATTTATGTGTCTTTCAAGCTAGGAGAAAGCTAGGATCAGATCTCACCTGTGGTATTGGGTTCTGTCCTAGAAGCCGCACTTTGAAAGCATCACACGCGTAGTCCTAGGATTAATGGGCCTGGAAAGATCAGAGAGTAAAATCTTGAACAGCTGTAGCCACGGAGAATGTTTAAAAGGGTTTGGTATAAATGTTACTCTAATGGGAGCACATTGTTTGGCCTGAAAATGACCAATTCTGGACTAAAATGAGCAGGATATGCTTTCCTTCTGGAAACACAATACAGATAGAACAGAGAAGCATCTGAGTGAGAGACAGACAAAGAAACAGAAGATAATTCAAAGAAAATGCAGAAGAACCTAGGGAGAACAAATCATCGTCAGAATAAAAAGTAACAAGTAGCGGACATTTCACAGTGCACATCAGTATTTCTCTACAACTACTAAGTCTTGCTATTTCAAGTAAGTGTTAAGCACTGGCATCACAGAGACTGATAGTTTTTTGCATATTTCTTCTTCTTCTTCTTCTTCTTCTTCTTCTTCTTCTTCTTCTTCTTCTTCTTCTTCTTCTTCTTTGTTTTTGTTTGTGATCAGCGACAGTGTTACCCAATACAGAATCACTTAAGATGAAAATAGTAACATATGAGGAATCTGAGTAATAGAGTCTCCAATTGCTGTCTTGGTGGGAGAATGGCTTTTACCTTCCCAGAATCTCCGTCACCTTCCAAAGCTACCCTAAACAAAAATAATAATCTTTACTATGGACAATAGATTATTGCTTAATCTTAGGTGAAAGGTGAGTAAAATCATCTTTAGAGAAACTTATTACATTACCTGATTTGTCATACACAATGGAGGTAAAAATGTTATTTGTTAAGCAGTTAGAATTTTAAGACAAATCTTCTAGCTCCTCTTTCTAACATGATTGCCCCCTCCTCATTCAATCTCCACTAAAGACATTGTAAAACCATCATAGAATCTCCTAGACAATCTCCAAGCCTTCCATAGCATTCCCATGCCTTTGTACCAGTATTTAGTGGAAAGAAATTCAAAATAAATATCAAATGTCTACTATTTATTTAATAAATATTTACTGAATACTGACTAAGTTCCAGGCACTGAGCTTGATACTGATTATCACTGCTTTATGACATCTAAAAATGTTCATTATCAACTTTATAGAAAATTGTATGAAGTTTTATCCTATTGTATGAATTAGTGGATTTAATTGAACCTCTTTCGTTTTTTTTTTTTTTTTTTTTTTATGATAGTCACAGAGAGAGAGAGACAGGCAGAGACACAGACAGAGGGAGAAGCAGGCTCCATGCACCAGGATCCCGACGTGGGATTCGATCCCGGGTCTCCAGGATCGCACCCTGGGCCAAAGGCAGGCGCAAAACCGCTGCGCCACCCAGGGATCCCTCGTTTTTATTTCTTTTTAAGATTTTATTTATTTGTTCACGAGAGACAGAGAGAGAGAGAAGCAGAGACATAGGCAGAGAGAAAATCAGGCTCCTCATAGGGAGCCCGATGTGGGACTTGATCCCAGGACCAGGATCACACCCTGAGCCAAAGGCAGATGCTCAACCGTTGAGCCACCCAGGGGTCCCTTATTTCTCTCTTTTCTTTCTTTTCTTTTCTTTTCTTTTCTTTTCTTTTCTTTTCTTTTCTTTTCTTTTCTTTTCTTTCTTTTCTTTTCTTTTCTTTCTTTTCTTTTCCTTTTCTTTTCTTTTCTTTTTCTTTTCTTTTTTTTCTTCTTTTCTTTTCTTTTCTTTTCTTTTCTTTTTTTACTTTCCTAAAGCCCCATTTAAATTTTAACAATGTTAAAAATAGTCATATCTTAATCATTGAAATTCTGATGCCAAAGTGGGAAAATTGCCTAACATTCCTTCTAAAATGTTGCTAGATATGTAACTCAAATACATAATGAGTCACCAACTAGATGGTAAGGAAATTCCCAATTATATTCTATGATGAATGATAGAAGGAACTAGGGATATTTAGAGAGAGAAATGCTCTCGATAACTATTTTAAATGTCCGAAGGGTCATGGAGTAAAAGAAAGATTTGGATTGTTCTAAATGACACTAAAACATAGAACTAGAGTAAGAGATAAAAACTACATTGAAAAAAATCTGTTCATCTGATCTATGTAATAGTAATAGCAAAGATAGAATGGACTATTGGAAGGCAATGAACTTAAGGATAGAGGAGGAATTTGGCAGAGAAGGTGTAGAACAGTTTCAAACATCAGATTGATGTGTGGGCCATAAATCCATTTCAATTCTGAAAGGCAATAATTCCAAGGAAACACAGTGAAGTTAAGGAACAAGGCATATAACAAGTTCATCTGAGTTACAGAAGATAGAAAAGTATAAAATTTAAAGAAGAAAATCCATACAGTTGTTAAAAGCTTTCTACTGGAGAAGTCCAAAATCAGACAGAGATGAGAAGACTGATGTCCCTCGAATAATACCTAATGCATTGGGATTGGGCAGCCAGGCTCTGGTACTATGCATAAGGCAAAGGTAATTGAATACTAAGAAAGAGACATACTGTGGTCCGAATAATATAAAATCTGAGCACATTAATATTTCTGTCAATTTAACCATGAATGTTATGGCATATGTGTCACTGGGAATGACAGAAGCTATTACTGAAATGAGATTAGAATCTTTTTGAAATATCAACAGAAGCATTATAGTTGGTAACATTCCCATCTAAAATAGATGACACTGATGCTACACAGTCAACATACGAGGGGGAATAGCATACAGAATTACAGACTACATTATTTTGTTCTATATTGATTTTTCCCTTAGGAGTTTTTGATTAGCTGTCAAATCAATTAGTTTTCCTCAATCCCCAGTACAATGTCAAATTTCTCTTGTTTTTTGGAGAGAAATGGGGGTATATCTGGTATCCTTTTTTTTTTTATTTTGACCACCAGGGTATAAATCTATTGACCAAATAAATGGGTAAATGAGCTGTGTGTAATGTCTAGTGTTGGAGTGGAGGGCAGTTTCTGTCTCATCTTTGCGGTATTGGGTCAGGGCTATCTTAATTTTCAGTTGGGTCAGGGTAGTGTGAGATCTGTGTTCCAGGTTTTACAAACACTTAAACGCAAAATGTAGTAGGAGGTTACTTTGAATCTCAAATCTGCTTACCTCATCTTCCCCATCCGCTAATGGCTGAAACAGCATCAAGAACTTGCATTATTGGGGGATCCCTGGGTGGCCCAGCGGTTTAGCGACTGCCTTTGGCCCGGGGCGCGATCCTGGAGTCCCGGGATCGAGTCCCACGTCAGGCTCCCGGCATGGAGCCTGCTTCTCCCTCCTCCTGTGTCTCTGCCTCTCTCTCTCTCTGTCTATGATAAACAAATAAATAAATCTTTAAAAAAAAAAAAAAAGAACTTGCATTATTATAATGCTGCCCTGATGATAGGGCTGATACCAAACAAGTTAAATTTTTTGCTCTGGACCTTTTATGTAAATTTGGGGAGAATTAAAGCAGGAAAGCAGTCTTGAAAGCCATTCCTTTTATTGTAAGAACCGAATATATGAAATAGAAAATTAATTGTTTGACTTTTTTGGCCTTAAATGTGGAAGAGACAAAGCCTACAAGATTCAAAGTATAATATAGCAAGAACAGGTAGGGAATGTAAGCAGAGTTGGAAACTCAAAGAAATAATCAAAGGGAAATGCTAGAAATTAAAAATACTGTAGCAGAAATGAAGAATACTTTTGACAGGTTCATCAGCATGGCCAAGGAAAGAATCAGTGAATTCGAAGATATGTCAGTACTGCAAAAACTAAAACATGAAGAGAAAAAAGAATGAAAAAAAATGGAACAGAAAATTCAGGAATTGTGGAACAATTGCAAAGGGTGTAATATTAAGTGTAATAAGAATACCAAAAGGAGAAGAAAGAAAGGAACAGAAGCAATACTGGCTAAAATTTTCTAAAATAAACAACAAATACCAAATCACAGATCTTGGCAAGTACAAAAGAAAATCTACAATCAAGCATATCATATTCAAACTGCAAAAAATCAAAGACAAAGAGAAAACTCTTAAAAGAAGTCAAAAGTGGAAGAAACACCTCCACTTAGAGGAACAAGAGTAAGAATTAAATCAGACTTCTCTCCAAAAATCATGCAAGCAAGAAGTGAAGAAATATTTAAAAGCAAAGCACCCACAAACTAGAATTCTGTATCCAATGAAACCATCCTTCAAAAGTAAAGGAGAAATACTTTTTCAGACAAACAAAAATTGAGGGAATTCATTGCAGGTGGATCTGCCTTGTCAGATAGGCTAAAATAAATTCTTCAGAGAGAAGGAAAATGATAGAGGTTAGAAATTTGGACCTATACACAGAAGAGAAGAGCATTAGGAAAAGAATAAATGAAGGTAAAATAAAATATTCTTCTTATTATTCTTAATTGACCTAACAGGTAATAGTTTGTCCAAAATAATAATAGAGACAAGGTGTTTGGAGATTATGGAGTATCTATAAGTGAAATAAATGGTAGTAATGCTATAAGGGACAGGATGGAAGAACTGGGAATACTCCTGTTATGAGGTACTTGAACTACCCATGAAGGGGTATGGTATTATTTGAAAGTGAACTTCGATTAGTTATAAACACGTGTTGCAACAAGGGCAACCACTAACAAATAAACAAACAAAGAAAACCCCACGATATAGATATCATACCACAGAGTAAGGAAGATTATGACAGCACTAAAATTCATGAAATGAGAACAGAGCTTGGCCAAAGACGGGAGAAAGGGTAGATTAACAGGGATGCTCTTCAGTCCCTGATAAATGGCCCAGGCCTCAGCTGTGGTTGGAGATAAAAGAGATTAAAGAACCCCTGATAGAAATACCAGAGAGGCTGCAAGGATTCCAAAATAGAATGTATCATTTTCTAATCTGCCCTATGAAGGCTGGAAGAGCGTAAGCCTCCTAGAGAAAAATTCCAGGTCTAATATGGCATTTGAGTGATCAAGTAGCAACTGTGGAAGGAAATCAACAGATGGTTCTAAGGGCAGCTTAGAGCCCTTCTAACCACGACATGGCATGAGGAAAGCGGCTGGGCATTCAGAGTCCCCCAAGAGGAGCCTCATATTTGAGATTTGGAAGACACAGGTGTGTGGAATTTTTAACTGAGGGCCTTTGAGAGATTTCAGTCACAAACAGCAAGTGTAGCCTCATGGCTTCCACTAAATTTTAGCTTGTTTCCTCACAACTCCTCACTCTAATTCACGATGTCTCTGTCTCTCCTTTCAGAATTCAGGTCTTACTGTTAATAGCCTAATCTTCTTCACAGTTCCCAAGACTAATTGCAGAGTTGAGAGGATCTTATTAGCTTAGCTTCTTCCTGAGTAGAGATTTAGAGATTTCACAGCCACTGGTTAACCTAAGGATTGATTACTCTCAGGTCAGTTCTTCACCCTGGCCTGACTTGGTGAAGCTGGATGCAGGACCTTTAGTTGAGACTATGGCTGCCCAAGGGATGTTCCTTTAATCCCTCAGGAATTGCTGTATGCAAAGTGGTTTCCCTAAAAAAAAAAAAAAAAAAAAAAAAAAGGTGGGTATGGTGAGTATAATAGTTAACCTTGACTTGGCTGGTGATAGATAGATAGATAGATAGATAATAGATAGATCAAAACTATTCTGTAATCAATAGCCTATGGTAAAACTATTCTGTAACACTACTCTGTAATCAGTAATCTATGATAAAAGGAAGTCAAAGTTACAAGAATACAGTATACTAAGGGTCAGAAGTTATGACGTTAGTATATTTTTTTATCCTTTTCATGCCATTCCTTATAAAAGTCATGTCAGTATTAGTAACAATAAGAGCTAACATTTGCTAAATGCCTACCATGTGTCCAGCATCCTGTTAGGTACTTTATATAGAATAATTAATTCAATTCCCACAATAGTCCTGAGAGGTGGGTACTGATATCTCATACCACTAATAAAACTGAGTCTGAGAAGTTTCGTAATTCATACACATAAATTTTCTGTTTATAGGAGGCAACATTTACACATTTTTCTCTTACAAAATACCTCTGCTTGTACTTGGAAACAAATTCATTTGTGAGAGCAAAAATAAAAGTAATTTAGAGATAAGAAGAGAGAAAGAAACTAAAATAAGCAGAAGAAAAAAGCTTATTTTAGACGTAGTACTTTTATAAAAACAATTAAACCTTAATTGGTTTCTGCAAAAAAGCTTAAGGAATCCTACAAAGCTTTAAATGAAACCTAGGACCCTATGAGATGTGAATTTTATAATCTTAGTCTGTAAGAGGAAGTTTTTTGGGAAATGGAAACGTTGGATTTTTGCTTGGTTCTGTAATTTACTGCAGACCCTTGACCAAACTCCATAACCTTTTCGGCATTATAGTTACCCCACCAATAAGCCCTCATCAAATTCTTTTATTAACATGGAATACTAGATAGAAAAGGACTCAATATTTTTGATGAGCAAACCTGAATCCTTATCCTGAAGACCAGAGAATAAGCATTATGCATATTATGTGACAAGGATGAGAAAGTGAGAAAGAGACAATCTTAGTGAGTCCTCAAGAAACCCTCTAATTAACATAATGAACACATAAGTACAATGTATGGCCTGCTATAGTAAGTCTTTGGTAAAAGTATACGAGAGCAGAGCATTATTTCTCTCCTCCCACCACCTTGGCCCATTGGTAAGGACGGATTGCATCTCCCATGCCAGCTCCCATCAGGTGTTAGCAGCCTGCAGTCCTATGTGGGAAGATCAGTGACTTTGGGCAGAGCAGGAGCAGATGTTGCAAATTACCAAGGATGTAGGAGAGAAAGGGCAGGGGTATGTGTGTTGAGGAAGAGCCCTTCAAACTCCAAGATGGCTTTGGAGTTACACTGAACTGGGTTGGAAGTCTTGCTGTGTCATTTAACCATGTGACCTTGGATAGCCTGAGTCTCTACATCTTTGTATATATAACAAAGTATCTAATTCCTACATTTTGTGTTGTGAGAGCTATGTTGTTCCATAAAGCACCTGCCCAGTTTCTGACAAATAGTAGTTGGTCAGTATGCGTTGGCTTCTTTGACCAGCAATCCAACCTTTTCAACTGATGACAAGGTAGCTGGGAGGTTCTCGGTGTGGTAATCATTATAAATGAGGATCCAATAATCATGCATCTGTAAGGACTCTAGACTCCTCTTCTGTGTGAAAACAACCCTCAATACTTACCCTAAATTTTTGCCTTTTCCCTTGCAACTTCGCACCTTACATTTATGTATTTTTTAAAGATATTTATTTATTTATTTACTTATTTATTTATGTATTTAGAGAGAAAGCACATGCACATGTGAGCAGGGGGTGGGGCGAGGGAGAGACAGAGAGAGAGAAAGAGAGAGGAGGCAAATTTCGAGCAGACTCTGCCCTGAGTACTGAACCCAAGTCAGGGCTCAATCTCAGATCATGACCTGAGCCAAAACCAAGAGTTGGACACTCAACCAACTGAGACACCCGAGCATCCCACATGTGTGTATTTTCTTATCATCTTCCTCCGTTTCTCCTTTCCACATTTGTCCTCTGCTTTGTGGATTTGCTAAACCAGTCAGTGGCACTAAAGTTTATTTAGGGACTCAATACAGAAAACCTGGGAAACAAGAGTGCCTTGGAAGGCTACCATTTTGATCACAGGAATCTGAAGTCTGAAGTTATGAAGGAAAGACTGTCACAAAGTTGCCTTTCCAGAGAGCTGATGGTTTCTCTGAAGAACCTTGATCTTCCTGAAGTTAGGCCCATCACAAGCTCCCAAATCACCATGGAAGTCTTGAGTAGCTATGTTGAAGGCCTTCAAATAACCACGTTACAGTTTAGATCCATTGTATGACTGAATAAATGGAACCAGCCAAATGTTTTTTTTTCCCCCTTTCCTTTGTATGTGGGTTCCCTTAGACCTCCTGGCCTCTCCATGCCCTTTGCTGCATGCATGAACAGAAACTGCCTCCCAGAACAGATCTGCAAAGGATTTTTCTGACAAAGGCAACCTGAGGTCAAGAAACCACACAGCTGTCAGCTCATAGTTACAGTCTGAGAGGAAAAGAAGCCTGAGGCTTGGGTTTTAGGCTCCCACACTGTTAGCCTCCTCCCCACCATTTCAGTTGAACAATAACCACGATTGATAGAAGAAAGAACAAAGCGACTTCCCAAATATTTCTTTCTTTTCTTTTCTTTCCTTTTTTTTTTTTTTTTTTTTTTTGCCCAGTATGCAATGCTTCCTGTTTCTCTAGTAATGAAAATGTGTTCATCTGTCAAACGGAAAGCTGCCCCACTGCTTAGGTGCAGAGAACTTCAATCACAGCAGCTGCTGCGAGCAGACCAAGAGCCAAGCTCCTCATTTGTTTTGGCTAACGCTGAAGAATCAGTTTAGGCATCCCCTAGAACAAAATGGTGCACGGGAACGGAGCCAAGCTATGGAAGAGAAGCAGCAAAGTTGCAACAGATTATTTGTCTGCTAAAACAGAAGGAGAAAGATATCAAAACCTGGATTCATTTGAGTCCAGCCTCCCTAACATATTCTCTATTTGCAACACAGATGATTTCCTCTAATATCATTCAACAGGTGCTAAACTGTAGCTTTTCTGGAGATTAATCGTTGCAGCCTTGGCAACAGAGAATCAGGAAGTGTCAAGGCGGCTCCCAGAATTCTTTGGCTATTTCTGCTGGGGACTCAGCATGGAACACAACGGTGTATTTTGTAGGTGCTTGTTAATGGTGGTCATGATGAGGAAGATATCCTCGCCCTCTGCATTCCCAAAGCACCACATTGATAGGAAATTATGTTTGCTTTTGTGACTCTTACTAAAGCTGTAAGCTTCTTTAGACAAGTCTATCTTTTACTTAACTCTTATTTTCAGGCACTAGCACATAGTAGGCACTCAGTAAATACAGGTTGAATGGTTTATTTGTTGAAGTAAATTTGCATGAATATATAGCGTGCCCATCTTTCAATTTTGTTAGGGAGGGTTTGAGTAAGTACGGTCATTTTGGGCAATTTGTCAGCACTGTTTATCTTAAAAGTTTCATGTACATTTCTATTTTCATCCATTTGAGACAATGACCAAGGCCACACAAATGTAAATTATTTAATTGGGTCATTAAGCCAAAGCCATTTTGGGACTCAGTTGGCTAGCTAGCTGAGAAAAAAGTAGAGCTGAGGAACATGACATGACTTTGCTTTTTTCCCCCAGAAAATGGCTAACTCCAAAGTCCCATTTGAATATTGTAGATCTGATTAGAGAAGGGGAAAAATGAAGCCAAACTCCAAGCAGGACAAAAATGAAATTAAATGGAAATTTCAAAACACTTAAATAGCTCAAAAACTTTAATGGTGTATCTCCAATCTGGACAGCTTTCAAAGGACTGTTCTCAAATTGGTCAGCCTGTTCTGTATAGGCTCGTGGCCCAGGAAAGTTCTAAATTAGGTAACTCTTCAGGTCAAGATAGACCAACACCTAGCAGTAATAGCAGTGGGTGTTGTAGTGTCTGCCTGCATTTCCAAGTCTCAGGTTATGTGGTGATGTGGAGTGAAAGAGTGGATCATGCCTAAAACCTGGAGTGTGTCCAATGTGTGCTGAGGGACTGGCTAGAAAACTGAGGGAGGGTGGACCCTTAGCTCTGATATAAGCTGGTAGTTAGATCTTCCATCTTGCATGACTACCAAGACTGCATTGCTGGCTGGGATGAAGACCTAGCAGGAGTAGCCTCCTCCATAGAGTCAAAGATAAGAGGACTAGTGTTCTTGCTCTACCGCTGGACTCAGCCAGGGCTGTCTGGACCCTCCACGGAGGAGGAGGAGAGAATCTAATTTTCTTTGCCTTGTCCCATATATCTCGTGCTTGTTTCTCTGAGCCCCGGCCTCCTTCCACATTATTTCAATAGTTAAGATAGTCCATTTATTTTGTTTGGCACATTGTATTCCATACACAAACTTATCTGATAACATTTGGGTGAACTTATTAAATTTAGCAAAATATTGGAGTAAGGTTGTTTAGTTCTCTGATACTATATGGTTTGATCAAAATGATTCTCATTTCATGTTGCTTATTTCTGTTTTCCTACAATGGTATGGCATCTTGCAACAAATGAAAATAGTTAGACATCCAGGTAATTTAAGTCCGTCTTATCAAATATTAGATTTGGGAAGAAGAGGATAATAAAATAAAAGTTTATTATTTCCAGATGGGTATTTGGCATTGGGGAGTAACAGCCTATGTAGGGTAACATTTTAAGAATTAACATTATTGGAGCAGAAATAGAAGAATGATATGATTCTTCGGCATAAATGTGATATATATGTCAATAAGCATTAGATTGAAATAAACCAATTTAATTTCCAAAAGCCCATTGAACTTAACAGAAAATCCTGCATAATGCATGCAAGCCTGTGACATTGCCCTGTAAACCACTCTTTGAATTACTACTGAAATTTTCAATCCAGCCCAACCAAATGCATTATATATGCGTGTGTATATGTGTGTGAAAATACGAAGCCTCTGAGACCAAAGGTCTTAAACAATGTAGCAGGTGTCAACTTTGCACCAAGACAATGGTGGGAAACCTAAATCAGAATATTACATACTTAAACCAATTTGTTCCAGTGAAATACACTCAAGTATCAAATGTTTATTCAAAGAGACACCCCATATGCCTTTCCTATGGAAAACTGTCCTTTATTTTCCCTCTTTTAGGTATGTTCCAGTATCCCAAAGTATGTCCTTAAGACTGAAGCTTAGCTATCTATGGTATGGGGACAGGATTGGGAAGAACTTGACCTAGTTCCTTCAGGGATTAGTTCTTGAACTCCTGAAAAGCGTATTTGAAGTGCCTTACAAATGGGTGAGAATTCTTGCCTGATATTTGAGATTGAAAACCTGTGATGGGAATCCGTTTGGACTCTGGAACCACAACTTGAGACTATTAACACTGGATGCCTCTTCATAATCACCAGGCAAAATCTGCTTGTGAATTTGATTCTGACATGATTGGCCACTTGGAATACAATTTAAGATATTGGACAACATCTATTTGCCTTGATTATCATGTGAAGGCTAGAGTCGAGCTAAGTGAAGCAGACAGTCCTCAACTGTTAATGTATTGCGACACCATGGGCCCCTCTCCCCATGTGGGGACTACATGACTCTTTGGGTATAATGCATTATAATGACCAGTATGCTTCATTATCAGAAAACTTTATTTAAGGGATCCCTGGGTGGCTCAGCAGTTGAGCATCTGCCTTCGACTCAGGGCATGATCCTGGAGTCCCAGGATTGAGTCCCACATTGGGCTCCCTGCATGGAGCCTGCTTCTCCCTCTGCCTGTGTTTCTGCCTCTCTCTGTCCGTGTCTCTCATGAATAAATAAATAAAATCTTAAAAAGGAAATAAAGAAAACTTTGCTTGAGACTTGACTTTACTTATACTTAAATCTTAAGCCAGGGACCTTTAGGAGGTCAACCACTCTGACGTTTTCTACACTACAACAGCAGTTCTCAAACCTTTCTGCCTCAGGATCCCTTTACATTCTCAAAATTATTGAGAGGCCCAAAGAATTTCTGTGTTTGTGGATTATATGTCTTGATATTTACTGTATTAGAAATGAAAATTAAACTTTAAAAAATATTGATTAATTTAAGAGTAACAGCAATAAACTAACTCATGATAGGCTAACATAAAAACATACTTTTAGGAAAAATAACTGTATTTTGCAAAAATAAAAAGAACTCTGTTTTACCTTTTTTCCCCAGATCTCTTTATTGTTTAGTAGAAGAGAGCTAGTGTCCTGAATGTACATCTGCAGTTGATCTGCAGTGATATTACAGTTTGTGTTGCCTCTGGTAAACTCCACAGTACTTTCAAGAGAGTGGGAGTGAAAAAAGCACAACATTTTAATATTGCTATGAAAGTAGTTTGGACCTCATGGACTGCCTGGAAAGGGGGCCACCCGGGGGCCCCCAAACAATGCTTTGAGAACTATCATCTTTACAAGTAAAATGGAGGGTAACAGCAATGATAGTAATTACAGCCAGTATTACTTAAATCCTTATTTAGTGCTTGTCTCTAGTTTCGGTGTTTTTCATACGTTATTCCATTTAACCCTTGCAACAACCCCAGGAGGGAGATATTACATAGCCTTTCTTCATTTTCTAGATGAGAAAAGCAAGGCAGAATGAAGTTAAGTGACTTCTCCAGGGTCATATAGCTCATAAATGGTGGAGCCAGGGTAGGCACACAGGGAAGGGATGGTGCTGTTACAAGACCAACAGTGATGGTGGCGGTGGTGGTAGTAGTGGCAGTAGTAGTTATGGTAATAATTTCACACTTATGAAGCACTGAGTATGTAAAATGCTAAGTGCCAGACACGGATTATCTTTTTGCACTCACAACAGATCTATGGTATGTGCAGTGCTATGATCACCATTTTATAGATAAGGAAATGGAGTCTTGATTAAGGTCATTTTTGGTACATAGGAAAATTATATAAGTTCTCTAACTCTACAGTTTTGCTATTATGATAATTAAATTGGAAATTAAGCTGAAATTAGGAGAGATGGGCTGAAGACCCATTTAACTGGCATCAGGGCAGAGTAAGACACAGTTATATCTGCAGAAGTGAATTTTCCCAAAGAGTTCATCTTCACTACTTTGTAGGCCCAAACTAAACTGGTGGAAGAGATTACTATGAACATTAACTTTGATTCTGTGCTTTCCTTTGGAGATACTTCGTAGGCTATGGAGGTGGGCAGGCCTCTTTTTCCTTATTAAAGAATCCCAGGGTGCTTTATATGCTGTATGTGGGCTTCCTTTTCGAAGTTTGTAAGTCTTTCATATTTTTTTCTGTCTTCTCCTTATCAAACCAACAGCATTTTTTTTTCTCAGAAGAATCCTTGTACTTGTTTCTAGCCCTCTCTCGATGCCCTTGTAACTTACTGGTCATGTTCTGGCTCTTAGGAAACTAGGCAACCTAATTTGCTGGCATTGTGGGTAAAAGAAGAGCAAAACTTGTCTGAGTTTATGGACTCTGCACATGTTTTGATTGTTCTAAATGCTTCCTCTGCTCACTTTCATCTGATTGGCCCTGCCCAGATAAATGAGGTCGCTAAATAAGCATGCCCATAGAAATGATATGCTACTGAGGGATCACAACTTTTGGTAGTTTGAAATTTTAATGCCATTTATTATGAAGACCATTTGCTTATGGGTTTTCTTTTTATGTATTTTTACATTTGAGAGTTCTGCTCTTAACTACACTTTTAAAAATCCTTTAGAGGAAACCAAATATGCCTTGTTCCAGTTCCAATAAGGTTGCTTTGAATGTTTTGAACTTGTAGTCATGGTTGAGATGACCTAATTTAAAACACATTTGGAAGTTCAACTAAGCCTAACCTAGGTAGCTTCAATGTTTTCTTGTATGAGTTCACTTTTTTGTGGTTGTTGTTGTGTCTAAATTCATGCCCCAGTGTTGTTTATGTTCTTCTGTCGCTGAGATATATCTCCAGGAAAAAAAAAAAATAAGAAAGCTACCAAAGAGGGAAAAGAAAAGAAAACAAAGAGAAAGAAGGAAAAAAGAAGAGAAAGAGGCAAAATGTGAGCAGGGAAAGAAAGACAGAACATGATTTTACTAGATGAAAATCAATTGAATAAACAATGATAGGTGCTAAGAACTGGTCTAAGGGGTGAACATGCAAAGCCTTTGAATCACATGCATAATGAAGTTCACTCCTGCCCACCCACCTAAGCTCCTCACCCACTCCTCCTGGCCTTGTAATATGTGTTCCATGATTGTCCAATGGCATATTGTGGCCTTCCTCCAACTCTATGCACATATGGCTCCTCTGCTTTGAATGTCTGTATGACTGCCACCTTTTTGTTTGTGGGCGAACTCTTAATCATCTTTCAAAACTCAGCAGAACTGTCATTACTCTGAGAAGGTTTTCTTTTCTCTTTCATTTGATTTCACCCCTTTCTTCTTTGTATCCCTACTTTACCTTCCAGAGTATTCTTCACACACACAAAAAAACATTTGTATGTTTGCTTCTCCACTGATTTGCAACTCTTGGATAAAAATTTCTGCATCTTTAGAGCTATATGATGCTGGACACGTATAAGATGAACAATACATATAGAGTAAGTTTAAATTTGAATTATAAAAGAGTTCCTTTTTCTAGGAGCCCACCAAACCTGTGGCAATACAGATTTATGCATGTTCTAAAAGCATGAATGCATTGACTCTAATTAGATCGTCTAAGAAGCATTTATACAACTTAGGTCTAGAATTGAGAGGCATGTCTACTAATATCAAAACTCTAGCTGACCCACAAATAAACCTTCACATATATGAGCAAAGATTTTTTTAAAGATTATTTATTTATTTATTCATGAGAGGTACAGAGAGAGAGAGGGAGAGGGCAGAGACACAGGCAGAGGGAGAAGCAGGCTCCCTGTGGGGAGCCCGACATGAGACTCCATCCTGGGTCTCCAGGATCACACCCTGGGATGAAGGTGGTGCTAAACCGCTGAGCCACCTGGGCTGCCCTGATTAAAGATTTTTGATAAGGGTACCGAGACCAGTCAGTGGGGGGAAAAGATAGTCTTTTCAACAAACGGTGCTGGGAAAAGTGGATATTCACTTGTAAAAGAGTGAAGTTGGACGCTCACCATGCACTATACAGAAAATTTAACCCAAAATAGAACAAAAACCTAAACATAAGAGCTAAAACTGTAAAACTCTCAGAAGGAAACATGGAAGAAAAGCTTCAATAACAATGGATTTGGCAATGATTTCTTATATATAACACCAAAAGCATGGGCAAAAACAAAATAGATGTCAGACTACATCAAAATTAAAATTTTTGTGCATCAAGGTACACTATCAACAGAGTGAAGAGGCAACACATGGAATAGGAAAAAATATTTGCAAATCCTGTATCTGATAAGGGATTAATATCTAGGATACATAAAGAACTATGACTCAGCAGCAGCAACAAAAATCAATCTGATTAAAAAATGGGCAAAGGACTTAAACAGACATTTCTCCAAGGAAGAGAGACAACTAGCCAATGAAAGAATCATTATAGAAATGTAAATCAATACCATAAAAAGAGATACCATTTTGCAACCATTAAGATGGCTACTATTACAAAGTGTAGGGGTGGGGTGGGGAGGTGAAAGTAGGTGTTGGTAAGAATGTAGGGAAATTGGAACTATTATGCACTGAAGGTGGGAATGCAAAATAGTTCAGTCATTATGAAACACGGTATGGCTGCTCCTCCAAAAATTAAAAATAGAGGGACGCCTGGTGACTCAGCACTTGAGCGTCTGCCTTCGACTCAGGGCGTATCCTGGAGACCCAGGATCAAGTCCCACATCAGGCTCCCTGCATGGAGCCTGCTTCTCCCTCTGCTTATGTCTCTGCCTCTCTCTCTCTCTCTCTCTCTCTGAGTCTCTCGTGACTAATTAAATAAATAAATCTTTAAAAAAAAATTAAAAATAGAGTTACCATATGACCCAATAATTCCATTTTGTGTGTGAGTGTGTGTGTGTGTGTGTGTGTGTGTGTGTGTGTATCTCAAGAAGTGAAAGCAGGGACTTGGACAGTTTATTTGTACACCCATGTTTGTAGCAGCATCATTCACAATAGCCAAAGGTAGAAACAACTCAAATTTCTATCAACAGATGAACAGATAAACAAAATGACATATAATTAAATATTATTCAGCCTTAAAAAGGAAGGAAATTCTGAAACATGCTACAACAGGGATGGATGTTAAATTCTAAGTGAAATAAGCCAGGCACAAAAGAACAAATATTGCAGGGTAACACTTAAATATGAAATATCTAGAGAATTCAAATTTATAGAGGCAGGAAGAGGTGGTTGTTAGGCCCTATGGGGAGGCGATGATAGGGAATATTATTTGGTGGGTGCAGAGTATCAGCTGGGAAGACAAAAAAGTTCTGGAGATGGATGCACAATGTGAATGTACTTAATGTCACAGAATTGTACACTTAAAAATTGTTGAAACAGTAAGCTTTATATCATATGCATTTTATCACAATTTTAGAAAATTTAAAAAAAAACAAGCACACATAGCTCTGCTGTTACCACCTATTGTTTATTTGTTCTCTTATAGGCCGGATGCATGAACATACTGAAGAATCTGGTAAAGATCTGACTTCAGTTTAATTATGTTAAGTAAGGCAGGCAGGAAGGAATCAACCTGCTGCCGGCCCATTGGAGGTCCACTGACAAAGCTCAGCAAATAACCCAAGTGAACTGACTCCTGGCTCCTGGCTGGTGGCTCCTGGCTCCTGGCTGGTGGCTCCTGGCTCCTGGCTGGTGGCTCCTGGTTCCTGGCTCTTAGCTCCTGGAACTGTGCAAAAGCCCAAAGGCTCTGCCATTCCCCAGTGAAAAACAGGTAGACACTAGGAAAGGGTCTGAGCAGATCACTCTGCTGATTCCAGACAGACATCTGTGATGTGATTTGGCCATTGTTTCTCCTCCCGGGACTGCTGAGCTCCTGCACTTCCTAGGCTCATTAAAAGTTATAGTTCTATAGATGAAAAAGAGAGAAACTCATCTGGCTGTAATTCAGGACTGAGAAGAGAACCTCCCCTTCACCCTACCCGGCAAGCTTTCCGCCTTCTTTCTCCACCCAAGAAATTCAATGAACTGCTCGGTCGGAGATTTCTTTCCTCCCCACCACCATTCCCTAATGAAGTGCAGGTGCATATGCAGCCCACCGAGAATGAGAGCAGGGGGGCTTTGGGAGGGGTGAAGGGCAAAAACATTCCTGAGAAATTCAAGTCCTCACATCCACTTCTTGGGCATAGCAGGGAGTTGCAAACTTCGTGTCAGGTGCCAAATAGTAAATAATTTAGGTTTCATGGGATATAAGGTCTCTCTCTCAGCTATTTAATTTTGCTCTTACAGTACAAAGTGGCATAGACAATATGTAAATGGACATGTTTGTGTTCCAACAGAACTTTATTTGTGGAAATTAAATTTGAATTTTATATAATTTAATGTGTTTCAAAATGTTATTTAAATTTTTTTTCAACCATTTAAAAATATAAAAACCATCCTTAACTTGCAGGCTATACAAAACAGGATTTGGACCATATTTGGCCTGTGGTATATTGTTCGCTCAGCCCTAGTTTAAATACTTCTAATCTACTTACTTAAAAAAATTTTTTATAGCAGGAATTTCATGTCTCTTTGGACTCCTCATACATACACCTATGAAATTTGATTCTCTCCTGGGATGCCTGGGTGGCTCAGAGTTGAATGTCTGCCTTCAGCTCAGGGAGTGGTTCTGGAGTCCCAGATCAAGTCCCACATTGTGTTCCCTGCATGGAGCCTGCTTCCCACCCCCCCACCCCCACCCTATGTCTCTGCCTCTCTCTCTATCTCTCATGAATAAATAAATAAAATATTTAAAAATAAATAAATAAATTTGATTCTATCCTGTTAAAAAATATATAGCTCACTTGTTCTTGAAAAGAAAACAACTAATATTTATGCATAATTTGTTCAACAAAATTTCACATAGCATGGTGGCTCTGGGAACAGAATAGTTGGGTTTAAATCCCAGCTATTGCAATGCATGAGCTGTGTGACCTTGAGGAATGTACTTACACTCTCTGAGCCTATGTCTCCTCATCCATAAACTGAAGCTAAAACAGAACCTAGGTAACAAGGTTCTTGCATGGATTAAATGATCAATGCACGTTGCCTGCTAAGACCAGTACTTGGTGCCTCATAAATGTTACTTGTCACTTAATATATGCGAGGCCTGGCAGTAAGTCCCCTCATTCCACTGTCTCACTTACTCCTGCTTATGGATATTATGACCACTTGGAAAACAAACACATTTCCCATAGTTCAGGCAACTTGTTCTGGGTTGAAGCAGAAGTACAGTCCTAAGTCGGGTGATCAGCTACACTCAACACTCCTTCCTTTCAGTCAAACCTTGCTGCCCCATTGCCTCCTTCCAAGATATGTCTGCAGTCTTTGATGTTGTTGACCATGTGTTCACTGACAAAGCTTTCTGTCTCAGTTCTACAATTCTTCTTCTGTTAGTTCTTTTATTATTTTCTCTGCAGTTCTCAAGAGTTTCTCTTCCTCTACTTACCTCCAAGATGGTGACATCCCTCCTTGCTCAGGTCAAGAACCTCTACTTTTTTGTCCTCTACATTCCTCTGGTGTGTCATTCATGCCTATAGCTTCCATTATGAACAGCCACCTTTTGCAAATGTGTCCCACCACTACTTCTCTGGTGGTGATCTCTCTCCTCAGTTCCAATTCTCTATGCGCTGGACTCTTAGATGTTTCCGGAGAACAATGTGATTGATGGACTGTAACATCAGACTGACCTGGCTTCACACTCCAATACCACTTATTCACTATGGGATCTTGAGAGAATTAAACAACCTCTCTGGACTTTGGCTGAGACATCAGTAACATGGGGGTGATAATAGGATCACCAGATAGAACTGCTATAAAGGTAAAATAAAATGATGCTCATAACGAGATGAAGAGGCCTATTCATTTATTCTTTTATTCATTTGTTCAACAAACATGTATTGAATGTCTCCTGTGTCCTATGAAGTGCATGCCAAATGGTGGATGATGTTACCAAAGCCCTAAATCTCTTTACTTTATCACCCCTCCTTGCAAATGTGCTTTTCTCTATCGTTGTTGTTTGTCATCTTCCAGTCTTTAAGATTTAAGCCCACAATTCTTAGTAATGTCATCTTATCTTATCCCCTATATTCCAAACTTCAAGTCTTATTTCTCCTTTCCTTTCTTTCTTCTCCCTTTCCACTATTTACATCCTAGGTAATGAGTCCAGATTCTCTCAAAACCCAGATTGTCCTTTCAGGCCAGTCCTCAAGTTTTGACTCTATTTCAGTTGGAAATTAGCATCTGGGAAACTTTTTGAGTAGAGTAGGAAAAAGATCAAAGTGGTGCTTTTTTTTTTTTCATTTTTATTTTCAGTTATGATTTTTTAAAGATTGTATTTATTTATTTAAGGGAGAGAGTGCACCAAGCAAGAGGAAAGGCAGAAGGAGAGGGAGAAGAAGACTCCCAGCTGAGCAGGGAGCCTGATACTGGGGCTCCATCTCAGGACCCTGAGATCATGACCTGAACTGAAAGCAGATGCTTGACTGCCTGAGCCACCCAGGGGCTTTGGTGCTATTTTTTTTTTAAGTTTTTATTTAAATTCCAGTTAGTTAACTTACAGTATAATACTCATTTGGGATATACAATATAGTGATTCAACACTTCATATATGACCCAATGCTCCCCATGACAAGTGCACCCCTTAATCCTCATCAGCTGTTTCCCCCACCCTCCCACCCATTCCCTGGGAAACATCAGTTTGTCCTAAAGTAGTGCTTTTTGAAGTTTAATTTGTGCCTCACCCCCACCCATGAATCAGAGTGGGGAGAGGCCAGTAAGGAGATGGTGAGGAGTTTAAGTATTTAAATATAAGTTGATAAAGATTTAAGGTGCTGACATGAGGAATGGAAAGAAAGAAGAGCTGAAGGAGGGGTTTTAAAGCAGGCTGTTTGGGGGGTAAAGGAGATGTGAGGTTGGGGAATATCTGCATAAAGCAGAGACCTGGTAACTAACTAGATGACTAATGATCCTTCTTCACAACTTCTGTAGCACCTATGCATTGTCTATGCTGCTCATGTGTGTCTTCTCACCTACTGACTGGTAGAGATTGTTTTCCATATATTACTGTCCTTCTCTTCAGCTTGGCTCCAAGCTCTATAAGGCATGGTCTATACCCATCATCGCTTTCTGTTTATTTCAAAATTGCTTACATTGAGTCCTGGCTGCACTAACAAGTATTAGAAAATACTCATCACTACTTGGTCCATTTGTATTGTGAGTATATGGATAATTGTTGTAGGACTGGAGAGTGGGTGGAAATTTTCTTCCCCAGAGAATTATAGGTATGTCAGCTATATTAGTTTATTGCTACATTAAGCCTATTAAAAAACAGATATATTATGGGTCAAACATTTAGGTTATTCAAAAAAACTTATTTTCATGTGTGAAATATAACCCCTGTGAAAGCTCCCATGAGAAATTAGGTAATCTAGTGGACTAGTGCCTCAGAGAAAGGAATTAGCAGTGATGTTCAAGAGCCTAAGACCCCAGCAAACCCTCTTAATGGAAAAGTCTCGATAGAAAGGATTGCTCATTTTCTGTCCCCTGTCTTCACATGTACACTCCATCTGCCTGATGCTTTTTCCTCTCAATTGAAAAACAAACAGGCACTACACACAAAAAAAGAGGCCCATTTCTTGACCCATTCCCTATACGACAAGGTCAACTTATGCTATAGTTAGGCTGTGTAGTAGGTCCAAGCAAATGTTTTCATAACTCTTTAAAGCACTGCTTCAAACAAGTTAGCAGGGGTACAGAGTCCTAGAAAAATGACAGTTGCAAGCAGAGAAGGCTGGTATGCAGCAGGAGAGTGGATGGGTGGGTCTTTCTGCCCCGTTTTTGAGCAGATGGCGAGTCTAAGCAACCGGGTACAAATCACTCCAGTCACATCTGAAAACCAAACAAGATTCTTTAGAACTGTGAAGTCTGCCGAGTGTTGTTGGTTCTGTGGTGATATCAGAGAAATTGCTTCACATCCTTCCTTCTGAGTAGGGGGAAGAAACAACACGATAAAAGCATGGCAATAGCCAGGGGGTTAGCAAATCAAGGATAAATACTAGAAATGACATTGGCTGAAGCTTGGAGTCCTACAAAAGAGAAGGCAAAAGTCTAGATTAGATTGAAACAGTTAAAAATGTCCTAATAGGGTAGAAGTAGAGGAGCCCATCTAGGGCTAGAACTAGGTGAAATCATGAGGCAGATAACAGAGTGGTAGGAGAAAGGATTTTAGACTTGCTAGCATTTCTCATGTTATCTTGGGTTGGTCACCCGTGCAGCATGCAGAGAAGGCGAACTTTCCAGAATGATATAACAGAAAAGTCGGAGGCTCTCTCAGCAGACAGGCCTAGATTTCAATCCCATGCCTACATGTCACCGGTGTGAGACCTCAGAGAGTTGCTTCACTTCACGGAGCCTAGGATTCCTCATCTGTCCAATAGATAGGATAATGTTTATTCTGACCGTTATCGTGCAGATTCAGTGAGTTAATGTATGAAAGGCTCAGCTCAGCCTAATCCAGTTTGGCAAACAGAGGACATTCAATAACTAGGTACTCTTTTCCTCTCTCTTGTTTTCCCAAAAGAGATAGGGCCTTTAGGTAAAGGGTACAAAGCATTGTCAAGAACTGTGAAAGGTCTGAAACTTTATGCTACTGTTAGGCTAACTGGTTAACCCGACAGTTTCATGGGTGAATACACAAAAACTCCTGGATCAGAGACAAAGTCCTTGTTTACTCATAGCCCAGCAAGCAACATGAATATCAGCCTAATGGCACTGTTTTTCTGAGCCCTGATTCCACAGGGCAGTGGGAAGAGAGCCAGTGGAGGTGACAGCTGGTCACTCTGTGAGGTGCATTATGGGAGAAAAGCCTTGAGCTTAGAGAACTCAAAATTTGTATAAGGGGCAATAAGCATACCTGCTCTGTGATCTAGACTATCTGTTTCTTCCAAGACTGTTCACTATAGAAACTCCTTGAAAAGATAGTCCAGAACAAAGGCAGTCAGTGCTCCTGCTTGCCAGACGTAAATATGTGAGACACATGGAAGACTGTCTCCCAAAAGGCACAATGGAAATAATGCATTTCCTTCCGATCTTCTTACCAGGCTCATTAGCAGTGGTAGGCTTTCTGTACAACATCACTTTGCTCTGTGAAGATAGGAATCTCCCATATTACCGATGCCCTGTGTCCCATCCCACTCCTCTTCTCTTCTCTTCTCTTCTCCCCATCGTATCATGATTCAAGCACCCCATTAGGAAATTTCTGTCCCATTTTGAGCTGTTTAGGGCAGGGTCACAGCCCACAGCTGTGTGGGCTGCTGGCCTGATGAGGACAGGGCTTTTCTCAGAGGACCTAGTTTAGATTTCATGAAAAATGTGACAAGAGAGGATTTAGGTGAGGAGAGGAAGTCAAGGGAGATAGCAAGACACATCTCCTCCTCTCTTCACATTTGCAGAACATTTGATCCCAGCTTGGAGGTGAGGACTGAGCCAAACTGGTGTCACTGGAAAGAAGCAGGAAGTGTAAAGAGTCTCCGACATCTCCCCTTCAGGTGCATGGGCCCAGGGCCAGCTGGACGTCTGGGGAGAGCAAGAGGCCACCTACATGGAGTTATTTGAGGGACACCATGAACTCCACCTGTTTCAAAACATCTTCCTGCACCTGACATTTCAATTATGGTCTCTCCTCCAGGAAAGAAGTGGTCTAAAAAAGACACTGTTCCAATATAAATATGCTCTCTGGGAGAAACAATCTCTACTATTTATAAATGCTCTCAAAGGCCCATTCATTCAAAACACATATTTTGAGTACCAGCTACATACTAGACATTGTGTTAGCCATTGGGCTTCAAGCGTGATCAGTCCTTGCCCCCAGGAGCCTCGGCTATTAAGCATCAGAAAAGGAACAGGGAATCTGGGTGCAAAGTTACGCGTTTCAAGGTAGTGAATCACAGGGTGACATGGGAGCACAGAGGAGGGGCACCTAATCTTATTTTGGAAGATCAAGAGATGTTCTGATGGAAGTTAACTTTAATCCCTATGAATTAGATACTTCTAATCTCTGTTTCAGTAGTAAAGAAACTACTGAAGAGGCCCAAAGAGTCTAAACTACTGCGGCTCAAAGAGTCTAAATGTATTACCTGATGTTAGCTGGTATGTGGATAACAAAGTCATGACTCAAATATATCCTGACACAGATTGGGTGGGTTTTCCCGTAACTACCTATGTTATAACATATTGGTCTATCTAAGCAGCTAGGGCCTTAGGAAATAGGATCCATGAAAACTAAGTCTTAATGGTGGGAGGAAGCGGAGGGGTGTGGGCAGAGATCTGGGGAAGACAAGTATGTGGGGTGGGGGTAGGGAGAAAAGCCCAGAGCACGTGACACTACTTGGGAAAGGCCAGCCTGCTGGTTGGATGCTGGGGAGGTGCAGGATTCTGGAGGATCTGGAGCCGAGGCCTGAAGACAGTGGAAGTTGTGGTAGAGGTTATTTTTGAGGGGAAAAAATATATATATAGAATAAGAAAAAGAAGTATTCAAGGAAAAGTTGTGATAGAAAATCTGATGTGAGCAGCAAAACCTAACTTTCTCAAATTTGCAACTTTATCCAAACCAGTGCTTCAACTGCTAGCCCTTACCACTACTCCTGGAAGCAGGAGGCCAGCACTCTCTGAACACCCAGAAAAAAGACAAGAGAATTCAATTAGGGCAGCAACATACAAAACCAACTGCCTGTTGGAGTCTTCCCAGGAGGTGAACCAGAGTCTCCCCTAGTCTTCTTTCCATCCTTTGTCAGGGTCTGCTCTGCTCCACAGGGAATTAAATCAACAGGTGAGGAGACTCTGCTTCCCTACTTTGACCTCATAGGAGCCTCACATTCCCTGGAACAGGCCTTGGCATTGGGAATGAGCACAGTGACCGAGGTGAATTAGCTGGGTCAGATGCAGATCTGAAACCACAACCAAAAAAAGTGGAAACTGTTTTGAGTTGGACCAGGGCTTATATCACACACAATAGCTCAAAACTTTCCTGCCTGTCTTCAAACTGAGCCAAACTCATTTGAGTTTCAAATGTCACCATTTAGCAGTTGGTCGGCCCGCGCCTTCTCTTCCGTCTGAACTCTCAGCCAACCTAGGCAACATTTGGATCCAATTTGATAGAAAAATTGGGTGAGCTCCTTGCCAAATTCCTGTGAATCCGTGTCAAACTCAGTGATTTAGGCTCAGATTTGGGGTGTGGCTGAGTCCCCAGAGGAATTCTGTGGTTGCATAATCCACAGGAAATGAAGCAAAGGGTATTTTCAAAACTACCTCCAAGGAAGTGGGCTCTGTAGAATCTCAGTCTTATGAGGCTCTGGATTTCAGAGCTTTCACCACAAAGTTTAAGTGTTCCCACAGCATATAGTGGTCTTCTAGAGTTTGCTTAGCCCTCTGCTCACTTTTTTCCTCATCATTCCATCATATAGGCTATTATCTATTTTGAACCAGAGGAAACCAGTACTGTATGATAAATCTTTTCTCAAGGTCAAGAAGTGAGATGGCTGGACAGGGCCAAAGGCCTGACTCCATGAATACTATTGTACATATTCTACCAAAAACATGGTCTCTGACCCTTTCAAAGTTAGCAAGTTTTCCTTTCATTATAGGGCATGTGACTACAGCAACAGCATAGAAGTCACAATAAGTATGGGCAATGGGAATGTCCTACACCAGGTTCTCTGGAAAACTGACAGTAAAGCTGAGACATGCATGCAAGGAGTTCTTTAGGATACTTCATAAACAATACTTCAGAAAGAGTAAGGGAAGCAGAACTGGGCAAAGGGAAAGGCTGAACATTCACAAGAGAAAGCATAACTGATCTCCTGGGGAATTCTAGAGCTCTGATGGCCCTTCACATTTGTCTGGAAGTTGGCAGTCATTAAATATGAACCACCTCCAGAAAGGGGACATGTCCTTAGGTACAGAAGTTTCCTTTGATTGAGAGCAAGTTCCAGGGAAGGCTCAGTTCTGGGAGATTAGCAGTCGACACTGCTGAAAGTTCCTTGGTCCTGAAAGCAATGGGGAAACTGCAATATCTGTTACAAGAAGCTGTACAGTGGGAACCCAGATTTCTGAGGCCAGTTTCATAGAGGTCATGTCCAAAGTGATGTGAAATTTTTTATAGGTCATAGGTCAAGCGATGGGGTCCACAGACATCTAAAGCCCCAGAGACGAAAGAGATGGAGATTCAGGAGATGAAAATGGTACATAAAGGTAAACCACTCTATGACTCCCGCATTTTTGTAGAGAGGATGGAATCAAGTATGACAGAGTAAATAGTGCAAAGAAGACAAGGAAGGGATCAAGTACGGACAAAATGGTCTGTCTGGGAAAAAGAACATGGGTTAGCTAAGATGACTATGGAAATTTCCAAAACTGATTGAAAATCTCTAAGCCTTGACTTATAATTTGTAAGTCTCTTTCTTCCCAAAAGCTATTCTGAGGCTTCCTGGAGGCTTGGCCTAGATGCTAACCTGCTACCCCAAACCAGCCTGGCTAGTGGAGGATCACTAGGGTAGGAGTCAGGAGACATGAGTCTCACGATCCACTTGGCCGATTTATTGGGTGTTCTTGACTCTTGACTTAACCAACTCTTTATCCTTACCTATTTTCCTCATCTGCTCCTAGTAGCAGAAGTCTTGAAAGATGTACTCATTGTCCTGCACTAGATAACAAAGTGAGCATTTACACTTTCTAAAACATAAGAAAATATGAGGGGTTTCAAAAACATGTTTCCCCCTTCCCTCTTTTCTCTCCCCTTTCTGTTTCCCATAGTAATTTTTTTATGGCAATACTATTATGCTATTCAGACACTTCTTCCTGTTATCACTTTCATCTTTATTTCTTTGCCTTAAGCAGATCTTTTTCTCAGATCAACTCATAGTTCTCTGAACATGTCTGACATTTCCTAATCTCTGTGATCCTACCACAGGTATTCTCATGACTGGAAATCCCATCCTGTCCATTTCAGAGCTCTTAATAAAATCTGATTAAGAGCTTTCTGGTTGTTATGGTCCATCTCATTGGCACTTGGCACTGTGGTAATTACATTGTAATTACCCACATTTACATTCCTTCATTCACTAAAACTTCTTTTTAAAATCTTTTCTGGGTTTTTCCCCCATCCTATCCTAAACCAGACCAGTCAGTCTTGGGCTGGAACTTAGCCTCTTCCAGTGACTAGGTCTGTGAACTTAAATTAGTAAGGAACCTGTCTGGGCCTTAATTTTCTCGTCTGTAAAACAGGATCAATAATGATAACTACCTTAGTAGATGACACAATACTTAGTACATAGTCTGGCATTTTATAAACCTACGTGTTCAACTGAAGAAGGTTGTAGGATGGAGTTGGAGGACATTAGTGGAGAACTGGTTCCTCATCACTTTAGCAATAGGGTCCTGACCCCTTCACACAGTGCCAATGTCAATGAACTGTGAGCAAGGAAGAACATTGAGGTCATTTGTTTTTACTACCAGTGTAACTTCTCTAAAGAGGATAACCTGATGTTTTTTAAAAATGTGGGCTGGAAAATTGTCACACTAGTTTACAAGACTGAATTATATTTAGGTCAGCACTTGATTATTCATATGGGCATTTTCCTTCTAGATTTATCAGTAGAATTCTTGCCTCTGAGATTTCAGGCTGCCTTCTCCCTGCCACCCAGCATGTGGCTGGGCCACATCCCCCCTCAGCTATTTAGTGTGGGCTTAGGGAATGCAAACTCATTTCAACTTTTTCCCCAGCAGAACATCACTGGGAAGGAAAACCTGAATCCCCGAAAGCCATACAAAGCATTCCAAAGTAAAATATAAGAAACATTTTGATTGTTTTTCTGTTTCGGATTATCTGTGCCACTATTCATTTCCTTTTTTGTGGATAATCAAGAACTGGCTGTATTATGGTTAACAGGACTTTAAAATTGCTGAGAAAACTCTGCAGGGCACTGAAATGTTTTAAGGGTAAATTCATAATCCCCAATATTTGTGCTCGATAGCCCATACAGCCTTGGACAAGGGGAGTCTGTACATCGTTCCAATAGTTCCAATCTAAGATATCTTTTTTTTTTTTTTAATGGGCATTTCAATCAGTCAGCCTCAGCTGTTTCAAATCATATTAGGCCAGTGCTGATTAAAATCAGATAAGGCCCCCGAGACAGAAAAGGAAAAAGAAACTCTCCATCTTGAACTGCAAAGATTTTTTTTTTTTAGATCAACTTATACAAATTCTTTAAAAGAAAGAAAGAAGAAAGATTTTTTAATTTTTTTTTAGCCAAGGAATTTTTAAACAACATTTAGCCAAATGTGGGCTCCACACCCTTGAATCATTTTAACTTTAGCCATCTGAATGTCCTGGACGTGTGCAATAGGCTCTGATAAGCACACAGCAAAAATAAGCTGAATGGAACATTCTCGTGGCCTCATGATCTCCAGAGTCCATGTCATCGAGGCACTAGTCCAAACATTGTGCATGGGTTATCTCTAATTCCAGCTTCAAGGGACCTAGGGCCACCTAGTCAGCAGTGGAGGGCCTCTGAGATCCAGAGGCAGCTTGTGGTAGAGGTGGGGATTCAAGTTGGAATTCAGGCCCCAAGTCAACTTGAGCAAAACCTTAAAATGCTTAGGAAAGCCAACCCATTGCTTCTTCCTTTGCAAGACCAAATTCAGCTCAATTCAATATAAACCACTCAATTTGGTTTGCCTAGTTCTATGCTGTACTAAGCACAAGTAATTAAGATAGAAGGTGCAAAGGTAAATCCAAGGTAACTTCTGCCTTCCAACCGCTCAAGTCTAATACAAGATAAGGATGTACAAGCAAATCTTGTACAAGAGATATGCACATAATCATGTCTTATTGGCTGCTAACAGTGAGGTGGGATCACAGAGAAGGCAGCTAGAATGACATCTTTGAGCCGCCCGGGAAGAGTCCATGAAGGAGAAAATATTTGTACCAGGTCATGGACGATGAATAGGGTTTTGACAGATACAGGAAGATGAGTGAGATGTTTAAGCCACCAGCTAATTGTTCCCAGAGAAAGTCCATGGGGACCATACACAGAGAGAACAAGGCAAGACAAGCTCCAGAAAGAACTGAGAAAAGATGCTGAAGAGGGAGAGAAAGAAGTGGATGATTGGCAAGTGAGAAGACTTCTAAGCCTGTATACTCCTGGCTCTCTGTGCAGGCATAGTCAGTCCTTTCCTCTTGTGAACTTTCATCAGAGGAATGGATACCCCCAGGAAAAATCCTTTCTCCTCCAGTCCCCACTGAACTTCACTTCTTTGGGGATTACTATTGTTATTTTAAACAACAAAAATAATAATGATTCAAGTTACTCTGCCTTCCCTAACAATAATAGTAGCTAACATTATTTAGCATGTCTTAGATGCCAGGCATTTGTGCTCAGCATTTCTTATATATAATCTCACTCAGTGAATTTTCATAAGAGCTCTTTGAGTTGTGTGTTTTCTTAACAACTTGTATTTTACAGGTGAGGAGACTTTGACTTGAGAGCTTTAATGTGTCCATGGTCACACAGCTAGTAGGGTCAAAACTCTTATTCTTTTAATTCCAAAGCCCTAGCTCTCAACCTCTCCACTATCCAGTCTTAGTAGGAGTGTCATCCCCTTGGAACAATAATATCATAGCTTTCTAAAGGTTTACAAATGCACACAGACTTTACACCTTTGCATTTAGTTATTTAATTACAATGGCCTTGTGCAGCCATTTCAAGATTTCATTTGGTTTTTAAGGTTTTCTCCTTGAGAATGGAGATATTCAGTAAATATGAAGTAAGGGAAAGAAGAGAGAGAGAGAAAGGAAGGAAGGAAAGAAAAAAGAAAAGGACAATTTTCTGATAGACAAATTGAATGTCAGGAGAGATTAAGCAACTGGTCTTGAGTTGTAAGAAGTTAGTTACAGCACCAGGAGCAGAATCCGGCTCACAGATTCCTTGACTTGACCATCTTTTCACTGGATTATTGACTTTTGTGATAAAGGTCCAGGATCCTTTTGGGGGGTGGGGTGGGGTGGGGTGTATATAAACACAGCATGAAGAGATTTTAAAAGGTTTGTTTTTATTGTTTTTATCTTTGTTATCAGAAATCATACATTGAGGTAAGAGAATTAGCTTTAGGGCAGCAACTAATTCTCTCCAGGAAAAATAGTGTCTGACATGATAAATGTCACATGATTTGGTCAGGGCCTTTTGTTCATGGCAACAGGCACATACCAAGCATTACACAAATAGATGGAAGGGCCGAGAGATGAGGCTCAGTGAGAAATGCATGAGAGGAATGTAAGAAGTGCATGAAGAAGGGGCGTTAAAAATCTGGGAGAATGACAATGCAGAACTCCTGTGAGTCATGATGAAAAAGAATAGGCTAGTAAAGGAGCCTGAGGTGAAGAATTTATTCTTTTTATTCTTTTTTTTTTAAGAGTTATTTATTTGAGAGAAAGAGATGAGAGAGAGAGAGAGAGAGAGAGAAAGCATGAGCGTGCATGAGGGGGAGGGGGGACAGGGGAAGAGAGCAAAAAAACTCAAGAAGACTCCACTCTGAGCGTGGAGCTCTAGAGTGGCTGGATCTCATGACCCTAAGATCATGACCTGAGTGGAAACCAAGAGCCAGACACTCAACCAAATGAGCCCCCCAGCTGCCGCAGTGATGAAGAATTCATTCTGAAAGCCAAAGGGAAGAAAATTAGTGGTTGTCACTATTAGTCTAAGACCTTCTCGAAGAATATTCCTTGTCCCACTGCAACACTTAACCCCTAGAATTCCTTGATTCTGAAGTTCTTTTATAAACAGATTTATAATGCTCAAATTTTGTGGCATCAAATTTAAAGGGGAAAAAATCCACCCATGCGTAATGGGAGAAAAAGTGGAAGCTGTACCAGTCATAGGTTTGGAAAAAGTAAAGAAGAATGGGCAAAAACAGATACAATTATACAAGGAAGAATCATAGAATCAACTGGGAAGATACGATGGTGTCTGGAAGGTGTATCATTTTTACTCACCCCATCAAATGACCCTTTGCACCCTGCTCCGCCCCCACAGTTTATGCAGCCTAATGATCGTTATCTTGAACATGAAAGTGCTTCACTATCCTCTACTGAGCTTTTCACCCTGAAAATTCACTTATTGCTGCAATATTAATAAGGTAAATGTTACCAGTGGAAAAAATTCCCTGGGCTCATTCTATTCTACATACATCCTTCTCATTAGGTCCACTTCCCTGTTGTCTGTTTCAGATTAGAAAACTGTTCAGTGAAACAACTATGTAATATATTCTTCTAGAACAATTCCCAGCTGAGAAACATAAGCTTTTACGCTGGTTCCTAATGAGACTGAAGAGGAGGATGACAATGACAATAAGCATGAGGGTAGACAATGGGATTACATGAGCCATGGGAAGGATGGCTAGAATCTAGCCACTTTATATAGCTTGAGGCAGCATGATGTAGAGAAAAACAGCTAGGCTTTGGAATATAAAACTGAGATGGATTCTAATCTCGCTCTGTGACCACAGGGTAGGGTTTGTTCCATGGGTTTACAAGACAAAGATCCACTCCTAGCACATAAGCATATCCATATCTAAATATTTAAACTTTATAAACATCACCTAGGAAAGTCTTAGAAGTATCCTCCATGGTATTTAAAACAAAACAAAACCCAAAGAGCAGAAGGGAATGGCAACCAGTTTCAGGGGAAAACAACAAAAATCAAACCAGAGACAAATCTGGGAGAGTATTCCTTCCCCCGACCTTATGTGAGGAGGGGATGACAAGTGCTCACTGCCATGCATCACTTTAAGCATGGCACAAAAACAGGCGCCTGTTATAAAATGTGCGTTTTCCTAACAAAAGTATTGCCGGCAACCTCCCTCTACGTGGCATGGCGCGTTTTCTGAAAATCAATCAAGTCCTCTCATTCAGTGGAAGCCCAACCGCATTGTCTGTCCCTTCCTCCAGAAGCCGGTTTCTGCCAGGTAGAAAATTAAGTTTCCTTTACTCCTCTTTCAGACACAATGCTTCGGTATTGCAGAACTGTTGTTCTGTGTGGGAAACCAACTTCCTGTCTCAATAAACAAGCACACACAGGCTTTTCTGGACACATAATGGAGCCTTTTTTATTTTATACAAAAATCATTCCACACTTAACACATCAATGAAGCCACTTAAGCTCTACTGCATCTGAATTAAAGAGGAATTGTGTGATCAAAGGGTGTGAAAAGAACCACACAGGGCGTTCTTCAGATCCTCTACTTTTGTTACATTTGATACATAACAAACCCAATAAATATGCTTATCCCAAGAGCTAGTTTCATTATCTGGTACCCTTAAGCCCAGTGAAAGTATTCCTGTATTACCCTTCATTCCACAGTGTCCATTTTATAACTGACAATTTTGGTGAGGAAATGAAAAATGTTGGCATGTTTCAAGGGGCCGTGGGTAAAATTGGGGCGAGGGAATTGTTTCCGTTTTATGGAATACAAGTATATTATTTTCATGTATATACATGTGTAAAGATGTATATGTGTGTATCTCTATGTATACTCACTGTAGATGAAATATATATATATATATAAATGTATAATACGTATGTTACTACACACAGGTACGCACTCCCACATGCACACACAGATACCCAGTCCAAACAATAACATGAGAAATTGTTTTCTTACCAAATAAGGAAATATAAAGCAAAAAAGACATGCTGAAAATTCTTTAAAGTCCAGAATTGAATAGGTGAAAAGGATATTCTATAATCCTTTTATAGCTTTTCATGCTATGAGCATAGTTTCTGTGAAGGTTACTAGGTATTTAACATTCACTGTATTTTTTTGGTATTGTGTATTCTAGAGAGATTGAAAAATTCCTAGAGAGTTCAGACATGTTCATAAGCCATGTATCACAGCTACACACATACTGAGGTGTGTTTTGTGAATAATAATTCAAGTACTATAAAATGTGTCTTCCGTGCAGTTGCATAAAAAAAAATGAAATGCGAAATTTACAGTCAATGAATTAAAGTTGATTGAGCTCATTATTATTTAAATTTATGTAATCAAATCAAATCAATATTGGATTGAAATAGATACCGTTAGCTATCATCTGTATAGCTGGAGTGAGTTTTTGAAGTAGGACCCAAAATTATTCAGACACAAATTCTCTCATTGAGGAAAAAGAGCTTAAATTGGAATTAATTCATTCAAACCTCATCTGCGGATACTTCGGTCACTATTGTAGGCACAAGGGAGTTGAAGAAGAAAAAGACATGCCTCCTCCTCTGTTCATTGTCCAACAAGAGAGATGGGTGGATAAATAGTGGCAATGGTGAGTGCCCTAGCAACTCTTGTGGGATGCCGTGTAGGACCATAGTGGAGGAAACACCTAGCTTAGTACAGGGAAGTCAGCCAAGGCTTATCCCAAGGAGTCGAATATGTGAATATGATCCTTAAGATGGATGGGAGTATCGAGTTTATCAGACAGAGGAACTGGAGGAAAAACATATCAGAGAGAATGCACTTGAACAAAGACAGGCTGAAATCATGAAAAAAGCACTTTTATTTATTTATTTACTTAAGCAGAAGTGCTTTTAAATTGGTGCATCATTTGTGTAGTTGGATTGTAGAATCCATCAAGTGAAAAGAAACAGCAGATGAATATGGGAGGATAAACTGTGATCAAATAACAAAGCTCATCCCCTCGCAAGCAATGAGGAACCAAGTAGGGTCTTAACAGACACAGCGCCTGAGTTTTGTATTTATAATTTGTCCCAGTGGGATGTCTATACTGACCAACCATTGAGTAACTACTCAGATCTAGCGATCTATCTACCTCTAAATTAGTCGGTTGCAACTTTCCTTCCTAGCATGTGGTTGCTTGGCACTGCTGCGTGTACCAGCTATGCAGAGAATGGACTAAACGGTTCAGTTTATATCCAGATGTTTCCAGCGTTGTGTGGACAATTGCAAGCGTTGAAAGAAAAAAATATTCTGTGAGGGTGAAAGTCCCTCTACTTTGTTTCCCAAATAAATCATCATTGATGGTATCACTAATAGTAGTTCAGCTCTGTTTAAACACAGTTATTAAGATCAGATGACCATCTGTTTTCTGCTACGGTTTATGTCATGCAAACCTTTCCCATGGAACCTATGGACTGTTCTCTGTTGCACAGACAAATAAAGCTCAATAAATAACCATAAAAATAACAACATCTTGATATAGTTGCGCATTCTCTTCTTGATTAATTCTGTCTGTGTGTGTGTGTATCCAAGGTCTGCATACCCTGTTTCTACCCAATCTGACTTTCTCTGTGGAAAAATAAACCAATAAGGCTCTTTTTCTTTTTACTATTCCTACCCTGAAATTCCTGTCCTCTTCCACTACACTCATGTGAAACAATGGTGTTTCATATTGTTTTTGAATGATATACAGTTTCTTCTTCCTTATTTTCATTTGGGGTTTATTTGTCTTTGAATTGTATGGCCTGCATTTGATGTTAGGATTTAAACATCAGGTCTCAGGCAGCATCTTTCACTCAACAGTCAGTAAGAATGTGACAATATTGAGAAGGTAATTTCCAGTAAACAAATGCCTACAAACATGCCTCTTAGGTGTCATAAGCATGGAAATATGCATGTGTGGACTACAAAAGGAGAAAGCTCATGAAATAAGATGTATCTACTGTTCACTTTAAAGATTCTGTGACTTCATCATGGATTTCTCAAGGTCTGAGCACAAAGAGGTCCATACACTTATTCTCATTGACACACTTAAGGGATCAAGTGACAAAGAGGACTTTCAGAGAAAAGCATCCAAGAAAGTGAAAAGATTTGAAACCACATCACATATGGAAAAGTTGAAGGATCTGAGAAGCTTCTATCTGGAGAAAAGAAGAATCAAGAAGATCTCAACAACTAGGCTCTAACACTCACCAAATTATGTGGGGTAAAAGGATTCAATATATTGTGTATACCTCAAAAAGGAACCATGGGTGGAAGAAACACTGAGGTGAACATTGATTCAATGTAAGGAATAATCTTCTAATATCAAGAATCATCTGTGCTATGGGCCAGCTAAATAAAAGGGCTTTTTGAGTCCAGAGGGTTCAAGTACAGGCCGGATCATCATGAAGCAGGCGTGGGTGGATTCTTAGATTTCCAGAGTTCCTATAATTCTAACCAATCCAAATCTATTGATTTTCCTTTGGTTCAGCCCAAGATTGTGAACTGCAGGGCTTCCTTTGCTCAGCATGAGTCTCACTGACCTCTTCTGCTCCTGACTTAGTCAGCCCTATGATTCAGACCTCAGTTCTGGACATCACGTTTATTTAGAGGTATCAGCTTTATCCTAGAGTCTGGGATCTTGGGGGTTTTTTTTGTTTTGTTTGTGTCAGTTATAGCTAGTAATCTGACACCAACTTCTGACTGGTACTTTCATGTGAAGATTTGATTTTCATATTCTTGATGTTGAACTCCATAGCACAAAGAAACAAAAAGCAAGACCTTAAACTCTATTGTACAGAGGGATTTTAAGGCATTAAAAGTGGAGTATGAGCTTTTCCCATAGGTGATAATGCAGTTCGTGATTTGAATGGATCCATTCTTACCACTTTAAAAATGATCATGATTTTAGTTGAATGTTTTTCTTTTCCAAGGCCTTTGACCGTTTTTACACATTTTAGCCTCGTGCCATAAATCTGAAACCAATTAAGAGTGAACAGCAAATTGGGAAAAGCTTAGAAGTTCTGATGTTGATCACTAATCTCTTGGGAAATTCAATTAGCCAGTGACCTATTTCATCTACAGAACTATTACTCCCCTGACTACCCACCCCCCACCCCGCCCCACCAGGTTATTAACCTGTACTAGTAGAAAGTTTCAGGGCCAACTGACAAGACTCTTGGATTTTTCTTTTTTTTTTTTGACTCTTGGATTTAATAGGCTTGGAATTTCCCTATAAGTACCCAAATTTTAAGATGTGAGTTATCTCCCAAAAAACAAACTTTCTTACACAGGCGTCAAGCACACTCTTGCCACTAAACATTTGATGAATGAAAAGTAAGTGAATCATAGGCATATGAATTACATTACTTTCTATGCACTTACATGTTTCGACATGAAGGAGTAACAAGTTGGAAGCTTTGTTCTTGATTCTTGAAAGCCTAACTTATCTGAACATGCCATTTGAGCCCACTTGAAACTCAACGTGCCCTTATTTCTAATGCAGATGATTGTCTTTTGTGGCTTTTGATTACTGAAATGTTTTTAGATTTCTAGAAAATTCACATTGGTGCTGATGGGGGTGTATACAATGACCTCTGAACATACTTTTGAGTCTGGCAATCTACCATTCTTTTTAAATTTAGGTGAGTCACACTGAGTCCATATAACAAGTTTGCTAGGCCATTTCCTTACTAGATGAGGGTGGCAGGTGTGGAATTGTTAGCCATTAGTAAAGAAAAAGAAATCAAGCAAGAAGTTCTTACATTTCGGAGAGCTAGAAACAATATTGATTCCTTTAACAGGCATTTATTGACATCCCAGGATGTGCCAGGTACTTAAGATACAAAGCAATGGTGCCCACAGAACTCTTTGTCTGGTAAGGAAGACAGACAAAGAAGCAGGTTATTTTAATACAGTATGAGATACTATGAAGAAGTATATGAAAAGTACCCTGGGAACACAGAGGAGGAGAATAGTCCAAGAGGGGCAGAAAAGGGCTAGAAGGTATTCCTGGATGCATGGATGCCCAGGTCAGATGGAAGGAGAAGGAGTAGGACAGAAAGTGCAAAGTAGTGTAAGGTCAGGATGTGCATCCAGGCAGCTATGAGATACTAGGAATTTGGGGAGTTCGGTATAGATGTTCCAAAGGGTTTCAGATTCCAGTTGGGTAGTCAGGAATACTGAGGCTGTCAAAGTAGGCCAGGGCTGGATCACCAAGGGCCTTGTCTGCCAGGTTAGGAAGCACAAATCGAGTCCTGGCTTTAGCTCACCCTTGGCTTCTCCTGCTATCACTCTAGTTGAGCTTGCATCCTGTTAGCATTTGGGTCAGCCATGTGTCCTCATCTGGCTATGTTTTGCTTTCACCAATGTGTTTCTCCTAAAAAATAATACAATTGTCCTACAGGAAATCAGAGTAGGAGAGGGAGTGGGTTGGGACTTACTATTTAGGCCTGAGCCCCGATAAAAGCATCTTGACATTGGAATCTACCTTGATTATTCAACTTGGGTCCTTTTGCATCCCTGGGCCTTGGTTCCCCACCTGGTGAAGTGAGATCACTGCGATCTGTTTCAGATGTGCTTCGTGTCAGTTGAGGGAAAGTTGTTGGTTGACTACAAATGCTCTCACATTCCTCATTAGACTGCATGAATAATTCACTACCAACATCATCTGGGGCTGTATTAGATTTGGAATTTATACATCGACCAGTTCTCAAGCCAGACCGCTGTGATTCATCCCAACCTTTGATGATGTTTTTTAAGAGGTAAAGAAAAGGAAATAGAAGGAGTTCTCTCAGAGATGAAAAAAGCATTATGGAATAAAACAGTGTTAGGTCCCTGTGGAGACAGACCAACCCCACAGTGGGTGCTTGCAAAGGTGCTTAAGGAGCATCAGTGAAAGGATTTGGATCACAGATAGAGAGGACAACATTAAGTGGAGTCTGGTACCATGGCTAAAAATCTCAGCCCACATTTTCTTTTTCTGGAGGTAATCTCAATGAATAAATGTTAACACATATTGAACAAACTAAGTACTCTAGGCATTTGTGACAGCATCCTTATAACTTCTCCAAAAGGCAGGTTGCTCTCATCTCCATTTTACTGCTAGAATATGAAGGTTTTTGAGGTTTCGCAATTTAGCCAAGGACCCACAGCTAGTGAGTGACAGAACAGGAATTCAAAACCAGGTCTTCCCAGCTCCAGAGCTCTTTTTCTACTCTGCTCTGGTGCCTCCACTAGTTGCCTTGGTGACTGGTTTTCAAATAAGGAGATAGTTTGGCATGAGGATACAAGGACACTGGCATATGGGAGATTTAGTAAAAGGATCTGAGAAGTGAAGTCGGGAGTCCTTAGAGGAATCACAACTTTCCCAGGCCTCTTCGTGGGTCTTAGAAACTGTTCAGTAAGATGTCCTTGATCATTGGCAGACTTTTGTACTATGAACCCTAGTGCTGTTTTCTATTCCCATCCAGTCACACTGGGCATTTCTTTTCTCCTTACCAAGGTCCCTAAGCACTGCAGGGAGAGGATGCATTGTAGCAGAACTACACCATGTTCTGGCTTCATGATCAATTTTCCTTTCTTGTTTTTTTGGGAGGGGGTTAGCAGAAAAAGAGAAAATGAGTTTTATTTAGTTGGCCTTTAAGAAGAGGTCCAGTTATACTTCAAAAGAAGCACTTGCAAAATAAAAAAAGATTTTCCCCCTATTTTATGGGTAAAGAACCCAAAGAACAGTCAAGTCAGGGTCTTGTTTAACCATCTAGTAAGAGCTGTTATCAGAACAAAGACAAAAATATAGGAACTCTTTAAATAATGCTAGAAATTGTTCATACTGAAAAGCCTAGGGATTTTCTTCTTCTTTAAAAAAATTTTTTTGGTAAAATACACATGAAATTTACATAAAAGTATATAGTTCAGTGGTACTGATTATATCCTCACCATTGTGCAATGAACACCACTACCCAAGTCCAGAATTCTTTTCATTTTACAAAACCGAAATTCTGTTACCACTAAACCATAGCTCTCCATGCCTCCCTCCCTTAGCTCTAGGAAACCACCTTTCTACTTTTAATCTTTATGAAACTCATTTTTCTAGCTACCTCATGCGAGTGGAATCACAGTGTCTGCCCGATTGTGAATGGATTATTCCACTTTTCATGATGTCTTCTAGGGTTATCCACATGATGGCATGGGTCAGAATTTCTTTCCTTTTTAAGGCTGTGTAATATTTCACTGCATATGCAGACCACATTTTGTTTACCTCTTCATTCCTTTCTTCTTTCTTGTAATCCATCTGAAAAATACAATTGACCCTTGAACGATGCAGGGGGTAGTGGTGCCAACACCTTTGTGCAGTTGAAAATCTGCATGTAAGTTTTGACTTCCCCAAACTTAACTACTAATAGCCTAATGTTTTTTGGGTTTTTTTTAATAGCCTAATGTTGACTGGAAGCCTTACTGATAACATAAACAATCGATTAAGACATAGTTTGTATGTCATATGTATTCTATGCTGATTATGTTAATATTTTCTTTTCTCTAGCTTACTTACTTTCTTTTACAAAATCTTGAGGAAGAGAAAATACAAATTGACAGTATTATATATACTGAAAAAAAATCTGCATATAAGCAGACCCGCAGTTCAAAAGTGTGTTGTTCAAGGATCAACTGTATTGGCAACCTGAATCTGAGTATTTGTGTTTCAGTTTGCCTTGAAGGGATGGAAAAGACAGATAAAGTGTTTTCTCAAGTTCATTTCTTTGCTCTTGTACTTGTCTAACAGCCAGGGCAGAGAGAAGAGCCCCATCTGCAAAGGTTTGGGTCAGGATCCCTCTCAGGTTTTAGGGTGAAAAACCCTATATCTTGTGATGGATTTTGTGATGGATTTCAACACTTCCTTTGTCAATCCTTCTACCCATCCAAGCATTTAAGTGGTTGATATGTAACCACATAATACCAACCACAGTACCTTTAGACTTCAAGTTCATGTATCAGACTCTGCTAGGGCTTCAGGGGAAATGGGGAAAAGGAGCCAGACCACAGCATTCAGACTATTGGCTCTAGCAGAGAGTAGAGGGGCATTTGTGGCTTCATCATCCTCATTCTGGACCTTCCAGCCTTTCAGCTGCTCCTGCCATTCTCCCCTCCTGTCTTCCATTCTTCTCTCACGCAAGACTACAAATGCTTCTTTCCCCTACATACCTCACCAAAATCAAGTCCTCTCTCTTTTATCCCTCAAAAAAAGGTAGGAGGAAGTACAGTATACACAGCAAAAAACATAGTGAATGTAAGCTTCAGTTCTGACTCTTCTAAACCAACAGGAATTGGCCTCAGGTTCTTAGAAACAGCTGGTTGACTTCACCTCCATTCATCTTTATACTACAGACGCAGAGTTCAGCACTGTGAGGTGGTTCTGGTTCCAGGCAGTGGGGTGGGGTGGGAGAAGGCAAAGGTTTTGGGGGCAGTGCCCTGGGCTCTGCCTGGTCCCCCACCCCGACTGAGGCCTTCCACCACCCCCACTGTAACGGGTGGTGCTTGCCGCTGGGAAGCCCATCAATGACAGGTGGCTCTGGACAAGAGGAGGTAGCTGGTTGCACAGCAGCAGCAAAAATAGGTGCAGGCAATGGGCCAGATTCATCAGAGTTCTTCCAGGAGCAGGAAGCCAATAGGGAGGGAAGACAGACCCTGGTGCAACTCAGCTTTGCTGTTAAACTAGGCTGAGGATTAGTGGGGGATTGTAGGGTGGTCAGGCCTGGGAGGTTTTAAAGCAGTGCTGTCCAATAGGGTGGCCACCAACCTGTGTACTACTGAGCCCTTGAAATGTAGCTAGTGAGACCAAGAAACTGAATTTTAAACTGATTATATATTTGATTTATTTAAATATAAATTTTAAAACAAATACTCCATTTATGTAATATTTAGAATGGAGTATTCTAAATATGTATGGAACTACTTGGATATGTGAATCTACTCTTTCAACTGTAAATTTTATCAAATCTAAATGTAAATTAATGGGTGCCTGGATGGCTCAGTTGGCTAAGTGTCCAAATCTTGATTTTGGCTCAGGTCATGATCACAGGGTTGTGAGATCGAGACCCATGTTGGGCTCAGCACGGGGCATGGAGCCCGCTGAAGATTCTCTCCCTCTCCTTGCCCCTCCTCGATCTTCCTCCCCCCAAAATAATAAAATACATATAAATTAACTATTTTTGGTGAAAATATACTGTCCAAATTAAGATATGCCATTAAGCATGAAATTCACTCTGGTTTTGAAGATTTAATACAAAAACAAAGGATACAAACTATTTTATTAATATTTTCATATTGATTACATCCTTTGAATATATTGGGTTAACTAAAATATACTATTAAAATTTTTTGTAGAAAAAGAACAGATTCCAATTCCACTGGAGTTAAGGTACATTGATCCAATGGATGGTCCACCTATACTAAGCTGAAACAATTCTCTTTTAATGCTATCTTTTTATTCACTGACCCATTAAGCTTTCTATAAAACAAAATTCCATAAATAATATTATAATAAAAGCTTGTGACATAAGAAGACATGTTTTCAAATTCTGGTCTATTCAGTAAGGACATGTTACTTAAAGTCACACTTTATGTCATCTGACTAAGTTGTTCCCTCAACTATAAAATGAAGGTAATATCAGTCTCAAAGAGTTTTCATGAGGATTAAATGAGGGAGACAAAGTTAATTGCTTGGCATGAAGCCTGGTATTTAAGTTCTCCATAAATATCAGCTGCATGTGGATTAGCCCCTTTTGTCGGGGTCCCTCATTTTTGGTGACCAGCTGTCCTGATTTGTCCAGACCCTCCCAGTTTCAGCACTATAAGTCCCAGACTCCAGGTAATCTCTCAGTCTCAGGCTGATCAGGAGAGCTGGTCATCCTATGTCATACATGAAGGATCAATGAATTCTGACAATAGTCATTACCTTCTATATCACTACTGGGAAGCTTCTAAAAAATAAAAACATGAAATTAGTGGAAAACTACTATCTAAAGACACTGTATGATAGTGACTAAATAAAAAACTATGAGTCAGCTAGACCATATCCATTATAGGTTGAGGATTTAAGTAGAAGTACCCTTAAAAACCCACTTTGCCTGTTGATAGTTTGTAAGGAAATTGAAGATGCTAAATAAAATATCATTTATGGTATGTAATATTTATTTTAAAATTAAAATTGAAATATGTTGATTTTTTCAATGCTTAAATATAGAACAAAAGAAAGGAAATAAGGACTAAACAAATGAAATGTATCACTTTCTGGGCTTGTGGGTAAATTTAGTGCAAACCTCTTATGTACAATGCTTATTCTTACAAGGGTTTTATTTTATTTTATTTCTTTTAAAGATTTTATTTATTTATTTAACAGAGAGAGAGAGAGAGAGAGAGATTGAAAGCCAGAGAGTACAAGCAAGGGGAACAGCAGAGGGAGAAGGAAAAGCAGGCTCCCAGCTGAGCAGGGAGACCAACTCGGGACTGGATCTCAGGACCTGGAGATCATAACCTGAGTTGAAGGCAGACACAACCAACTGAGACACCAAGAGCCCCCACTCAAGGATTTTAAACAACATCCAATTTATAATCCCATGTTAGTATGCTTTTTGGTCTGTTTCTTCCTTTGGTTTCCTAGGAGCCAGTTTTATTTTCTCCATTATTTTAAAGACGATATCCTCTAAAGAAAATATCCTTTCTATTATTTTTCTTTCTTAATTTCCCTGTGGAACTTACCTAGTGAGAGTCTCTTTAGAGCCCTCTGGCTCCCTGAGAAGCTTTCTTCCTTACACTAACCTGAAATAATTCTGCTCTTTGCAATCCTCTTATTTATTTTATTTTATTATTTTTTAAAGACTTATTTGTTTATTTTAGAGAGAGAATGAGTAAGCAGGGGGGAAGGTCAACGGGAGAGAGAGAATCCTGAAGCAGATTCCCCACTGAGCATGGAGCCCGATGTGTGGCTCAATCCCAGGACCCTGAGATCATGACCTGAGCCAAAATCAAGAGTTGGCAGCTTAACCTACTGAGCCACCCAGGAGCCCCACCTCATTATCCTTTTAACACTAAAGATGGCCTCCTTTACCCTTTTACAATTAAAGGTGGTATCATTCTGTCTTAACTGATTTTGAATAAAGTCCTTATGTTGGAGCTAAATGATTAGCTTAACAAGTTGTCTTTTAAGCATCTAGGCTTTTAAAAAAATATAAAAATAGCATGTTACAAAAAAGTTAATTATTTAATAATTACAAGCAGACATGTCTCTTCAAAATGTCTGTAATATCACAATTGGTTGGATTCCACTATTGGATATTTACCCCAAAATACAAAAACATTAAGTCAAAGAGATACATGCATCCTATGTTTATTGCAACATTATTCACAATAGCCAAGATACGGACACAGCCCAAATGTCTTTCAATGGCTGAGTGAATAAAGAATATGTGGTCTATATATGCAGTGGAATATTACTCAGCCATAAAAAAGAATGAAATTTTGAATTTGTAGCAACATGGATGGATCTGAGGGTATAGTGTTAAATGAAAAAAGTCAATCAGAAAAACAAATGCCATATGATCTCACTCATATGTGAAATTTAAGAAACAAAACAAATAAATAGAGAAAAAAAGAGACAATCCCAAAAACAGGACTCTTAACTATAGAGAACAAACTGATTGTTCCCAGAGGGGAGATGCAGATGGGTAAAATAGTGATGGGGATTGAAGAGTACACTTATCTTGATGAGCACTGAGTAATATATAGAATTGTTGAGTCACTATATTGTACACTTGAAACTAATATAACACTGTATGTTAACTATCCTAGAATTAAATTTTTTAAATAATAAATTTTAAAAATTGGCTAATTCTATGAAAAAGGTCAGCCAAATGAAATTGCATAAATGAAACTGACTACTGAAGACTTTTACTTTGAAATTAATTGTATTTCCTTCACATTGATTTGACATAGCCTAGGTATTTGGAACCTCAAGGGCCAACTGATATTTAACAGAATTCTAAAATACATACATTTATATTTGTGTGTGTATGTATTATGTATCCATCAGTAATTATATATAGGCATGCCCAGATATCCATGAATTATTTCAGAGGAAAAGAAAGGATATGTAACACATTACATCTATAGTTGTTATATTTAAAATGTTTATATGTAAGTTCCCATAAAGAAAATATTAAATACGAAATACATGTCTGTATTTTTTTCTATATGGCATCTGTTCCAAGTGTCATCTAGGACAGATATATAAACGGCCTGACCAGTTCTGAATTCTTACTAATATCAGGTGAGGGAGAACATTTGCTATTGATAAGGCCAGTTAATCTCCAGAGTACAACTTGGGCTTTATGTATTTTTAGATGAGAATCGCAGAATTGATTGGCATTTGCTTCTCATACAAGCCTCAAGTGCCAGCCGCAGTGAGATCTGTGACGATGATTCAATGTTCCATCTCCATGAAGAGACTCCAAAGCTGATAAAAATGAATGATCTCTTTTCTTTAATTTTGAAAATGCCTTACAATATTAACTAATTAACAGATGCATCTGATGAGAACTCCACACCATCCTGTAGTCTATCACCCAGAGGGATCTTCAATTGCATGCGGTGTGATACATTGCCAAGTACACTGGAAAATTAACTTAGCTCTTAAAAATAATTCTGGAAGCTATGTGGAAACTAAGATTGACTCGACGTAGCACTTAGAAAAAAGATTTCTGAGTAACAAACTCTTTCATCCATTATTTAGGCCAAGGACATTATGGCTTCAAAAAAATATTTTTAAAAAAAGGAAACAAAATCAACCCACAGTCTCTACTCCAAGCTGAGATGGATTTTAAGTTTAGCAGGTCTGAAATGTAGAGATGGCTACTAACAATGCAATTCCACTTTCAGGGAAAGGAAGTTCTCATTGGCCAGGGGACTTCTTCCCATATTTCATGAGTAATAGCTTTCATGTTCCTGGACTGGCAGATAGGGAAGATAGGTTCTCAAATTCTTGGTTTGTCCAATGTGTCGATAATGAAAATAGTCATTTATATTCATATCTTGACACATACATAGGTTTTTCTCTAAAAGAGATACTATCATGCACCTAGAGCAGTTCACCGTAGTTTTTCTAGCACCTACCATGGTACTGGTACTCAAAATGTGTTTGTTGAATGGCTAATTCAATTAATGACACCCAAAATATATTCATGTTTACATCATCAAAGAAATCTACATATTTGCAAATTTAGTTTTGATCATGCTTACTAGTGTATTACTAGGAACTCAAAATTTACAAGGCCTAACTATTTTCACAAAAGGAACCTGCAGAAAAATTGCTAAACATGTCTATATCATAGAAATCAGATTCAAAAAAGTACCAGATAATATATGGCTCAATATAATGGATACATTTTGGCTCCAGTTGCTTACAAGCTAATTCACACCGATTTTTATTATCTAAACAATAGGAATCCATTTTTGTTCCATTAACCTGGACACTCCTTCTGGTGTCTCACAAATACCATGAATGATGTTCTCCCTGAATCAACCCTATGAATACAAAGGACAAATCCACTTTACATTGCAGTTCATGTAAAGTCTGTCAGGTCTATTAGGGTATAATTGACTCTAATTAGCTCTTCCACCAATAGAATTATTCTCTACCTTAGGTGAATAACACTCTGAAAAGAGATGTAGTTTAGTATTAAAGAAAATGGCAAAAATCGCTTTCATTCTGAATCTCAGCTGTAATTCTCCAGGGTCTCCGAAAGGTCCAAGCTAACCAAAATTGATATGAAAAGGAAAATTGATAAGGAGATTGCATACATAAAAATAAATGATTATTGCCTCATGATTACTGAAATCCCATTACATACACACACACAGACATTTGTACAAATGTATATACACACATATACATATATGTACAAAACAAATTTACTAGAGAATAATTACTAGGATAGTATTTCTCATTATGGAAGAATATTGCATTGCATGGCTTTTCTTCCAAGAACCTGGCAATCAGAATGATTTGGCATTAAAATATCTGCTTACCAGTGATAACTAAGTAATTGGTAAAGAATTATTATTTTTTTTTTATTGGTGTTCAATTTACTAACATACAGAATAACACCCAGTGCCCGTCACCCATTCACTCCCACCCCCCGCCCTCCTCCCCTTCTACCACCCCTAGTTCGTTTCCCAGAGTTAGCAGTCTTGGTAAAGAATTATAAAAACAGGATAGTATATATGAAATAATCATTTTCTGTTATTGAACAACAGGCAACACAGAACAGTGATTGCTGTGGGAAAGAAACTAAATTAGGTGAGCTGCATAATCTCCCTGGCTTTCTACTCAAGGGCTCTTTCTGAACCTTAGTACAGGAAAAGGGAACCCAGAAAACAACAGCTTTGTTTGGCTAAGGTGAAAGGAAACAGAGTCAGGAGTTTCTTTGTTGGTGGGAATTTGTGCGTCAGGATACCAGATAAAGGGGAGCTGTACAGAGGAACTTCAGAAACCCATATAGGAAAAAAGAAAAGAAATCCATATAGGGAGTACTTGAATATTTGAACACAAAGCTTCACATATGCAGAGCAGGAAACGGTAAGGTCCTATGAACAACAACTACTGAGCAAAGACAACTGTGGGAGAAAGAAAAAATATCGAGTTGTGAGTAGAACAAGTACTAGAACTTGCACAAGGCAGAGAGACATTCAAGCTCCAACCAACCACAGTGTAGAGACCTCTTAGAGAAGCTGCAGTGCTTGGTAGAGAACCCAGAAAAACTGTGCTTTAGAAGAAGGGCAAACTTATCCCTTGAGTAAAGGCTACTCTAGATCTGCCTTTACAAATTTAAAAACAAGACCCAGAAGAATCACTACCTTGATTTAACTGCTTTCCAGAACAAAATTCAATGCTCTATTAAGGAGACCACTAAAACCAGACACTCAAAGACATAAAATCTATAATATTCAGCATCAAACCAGGAACTACTACATATGAAGAAACTGTAAAATGTAACCCATAACTAGCAGAAAAATCATCTAATAAAAACTGATTCAGGGCATCCCAGGTGGCTCAGCGGTTTAGCGCCGCCTTCAGCCCAGGGCCTGATCCTGGAGACCCAGGATCCAGTCCCGCATCGGGCTCCTGCATGGAGCCTGCTTCTCCCGCTGCTTGTGTCTCTGCCTTTCTCTCTCTCTCTCTCTCTGTGTGTGTGTGTGTGTGTGTCTCATGAATAAATAAATAAAATCTTTAAAAAAAACTGATCCAGAAATGACAAAGATAATGGAATTAACAGATAAGAATGCCAAAACAATTATTGTAAACATGTTGAAGAGTTTAAAGAAAAATATGGACAAAGTGGGGTAATAGGTAGAGGAACGCGATAGAGAATGGAAATTTTATAAACGAAGGTAAAAGAACCAAGGAGAAATCCTGGAACTTAGAAAAACAAAGATCTGAAGTAAAAATTTCACTGGATGAGCTTAACAGCAAAAGAAAAGCATTACTAAATTTAAATACAGAAAAATAGAAATTATCTAAACTGAAATACAGGCAGAAAAAAAGCTGAAAAATGTAAAAGGACTTAATGTAGAGGTTAAATGTATGACAGCAATAGAAAAAGAAAAATGCTAGAAAAATCTTTTAAGTTTTGGGATCTCTGGGTGGCGCAGCGGTTTAGCGCCTGCCTTTGGCCCGGGGCGCGATCCTGGAGACCTAGGATCGAATCCCACATCGGGCTCCCAGTGCATGGAGCCTGCTTCTCCCTCTGCCTGTGTCTCTGCCTCTCTCTCTCTCTGTGTAACTATCATAAATAAATAAATAAATAATTAATTAAAAAAAAAAGTTTCTATGTTTTACATGAGATGGTCTGATATTAATTCAAGACAGACTACAATAAGTGAAGGATTCTAATAATTGGGGCATAAATTATAACAGAAGATATAAAATGGAATAATAAAATACACTTATTCCAAAATTAGGCTGAAAAGTGGGGGGAAAATAACAAAATACAGGTGAGACAAATAGAAAATAAATAGCAAGGTAACAATCCTAAATCCAACCATGTCAGTTAATACATTACATGTAAATGAACTAAACATTTCATTAAAAGGTGAAACTGCTATGTTAAGCATGACCTAACTTGAGCTGTCTATAACAGACTCACACATAATATAAAGACACAGATAACTTAAAAGTAAAAATGTTGAAAAAAAAGATGTATGATAAAAACACTAATCATAAGAATGATGGACTGGTTATACTAATATTAGACAAAGCTGACTTTAGGGAAAGCAGCTTTACCAGAAATGAAGAGAAAAATGATAGAATAATGAAATCATGAAGAAAGCATAGTAATCATAAAAGGGTATGTATCCAATAAAAGAACATCAAAATTCATGAAGCAAACATGGACAGTAAAGGAAGATGTGACAAAAAAATTCACAATTATAGCCAGTGATTTCAATCTTTTATCTCAAAAATTCATAGAATAGCTAGACAGAAGCCCAATAAGCATATAGAAGATTTGAACCGTTAACCAACATAACCTTACATATGTACAAAACACCCTCCCCAACAAATTGCAAAATCCACATGCTTCTCAAGTGACCATAAAACACAATCAAGATAAACTGTATGCTGAGCCATAAGACAAGTTTTAATACATTTACTATAATTTAAATCATTTATAGTATGGCCCCTGACTACAATGGGATTAAATTAGAAATCAATAACAAAAAGCATTTGGAAAATCCTCTAATATTTGGAAATCAATCAAAATGTTCCTTATTAAGCCATAGATATAAGACAAAAGTAAAAGGAAATTAGAGGATATTGTAAACAAAATAAAAATAAAAACATAACATGAAATTCACAGGATGAAGTTAAAGCAGTGCTCAGAAAGAAACTTATATCTTTAAATGTTTATATTAGAAAATAAGAATGCTTTAAAAGCAGTGATTCTGGCTCAAGAAGCAGAAAAATCAGAAAAAAAAAATGAACCCAAAGTAAGAACATAGAAGGAAATAATTAAGGATAAGAGCTGAAATCCATTGAATAGAAAACTGGCACATAATACAGAAAAATAATAAGAAAACAAATTGGCTCTGTAAGAAGATTAATAAAATCGATAAACTTTTAGTTATACTAACCAAGAAAAAAGAAAATATAAATCACCAATAGGACAAATGAAAGAAGAGATATTAAATACTTAGGTTATTCAAACTTAAAAACTTCATAAGTGAATAATATAAACAATTTTATGAAGATGTTTGACAACTTATGTAAAAAGGAAAAACCCTTGAAAAATACAAATTATTAAAGCTAACATAAGAATAAATAAAAAATCATAATAGCTCTGTATCCACTAAGAAATTGACTCATAATTTATAAATATCCCCACAAAGAAAACTCCTCACTCTGATTAATTCACTGGTTAATTCTATCAAACAATTAAGGAAGAAATCATATAAATTGTACACAAGCTCTTTCAAGAATATAAGAAGAGGGCAAACTTATCAATTCCTCTTATGAGGCCACTATTACCCTGATACCAAAACCATTTATGTGCATTATGAGAAAAGAAAATTACCACTCATTACCTCTCATTAGCAAAGATACAAAATTCCTTAAGAAAATACTAACCACCCAATCCAGCAGTATATAAACAGGTGAATACATAATGAACTAATGAAGCTATCCCAGAAACACAAAAGCATTTTAGCATTCAAAATAAAATCAGTGTAATTCAACATATTGATAGGAAAAATAAAAATCCTTTGTTTATTTCATTAGTCGAAGAAAAAGCATTTGACTAAATTTGACACCAAAAATAATAATAACTACTCAGAAAATTAAGAACAAAAAAAAATTTCCTCAACCTCATAAAGGCCATTTTTTAAAGCACAGTTAACATCCTCAGTATGTAATTGTAAAATACTGAAGGTTTTTAGATAGGGAACAAAACAAGGTTGTTCCTTCTCACTATTATTCATCACTGTACTAGATGTTCTAGCTAGTACAGTAAAACAATATAAAAAATAAAAGGCTTTTAGACTGAAAATAAAAAAGCAAACCTGTCTTGATATATAGATGACATGATATATGTAGAAAATCTTAAGGAAAATACGAAAACAAAATACCCCAACTAGAACTAATAAGTGAATTTAGTATCACAAAATTTAATGTCTGTGTATGAAAGCCATTTGTATTTCTACATATTAGCAATAAAAAATAGAAAAATAAACTTAACACAACATTTACAATACCATAAAAAACATACAATATTTTTGAACATTTAACAAATAATTTAACAAAAAATTTCAAGAGTTTAACAAAATGTTGAGATAAATCGAAAATGATCAAGTTAAGTGGGGAGATATACTATGTTCATAGATTAAATGGCTCAATGTTATTAAGCTGTCTATTCTTAAATTGATCTATAGATCACACAATCTCAATTCTAAAAATTGAACAGGTTTTTTTTTTAAGATTTTATTTATTTATTCATGAGAGACATAGAGAGAAAGAGAGGCAGAGACACAAGCAGAGGGAGAAGCAGGCTCCATGCAGGGAGCTCGACATGGGGCTCAATCCCAGGTCTCCAGGATCACACCTCAGGCTGCAGGCAGCGCTAAGCCCCTGCGCCACCAGGGCCGCCCTGAACAGGTTTTTAAAAAATAGAAATTGTCAAGCTGATTGTGAAAGTATTTGGAAATGCAAGAATTTAGAAGAGCCATAATAATTTTGAGAAGTATAACATAGTTGGAGGGTGCACAGTACCTGACTTTAATGCCTATAATGAAGTTGTATAAATTAGGACAGTGCAGTATTGATATAAATATTTTAAAATAGATAAGAGTAGAATAGAACTGAGAGTAGAACATATATCCACCTTTATAAAATCTACTAATTTTTGACCAAGGTGCCAAACTAATTGAATGAGTAAGAAAATTATTTTCAACAAATAGTGCTAGAATACTGTCTATTTACATGGAGAAAGATGAAAAAAATCAAAACCCTCATTTCCTACATGTACAAAAATTAATTTGGGATTAATTATATACCTAAATCTAAAAAAAACATGACTCTACAACTCTGAATCTTCTGCAAAAAAACAGAAGAATATATCAATGATTTCGGGATAAACAAAAATTTTTTAGATTCAACCCAGAAAGTACTAGACACAAAAAATACATTGTTAGGTTGGACATCAATTTAAGTATCTCTATCTATCTATCATTTATCTATGGGCTATCTATCACCTATCTATGGGGGTGTGTCATAATTATGAATCACATATATTACAATAGACTTGTTTTCAGAATATATAAACAATTCTTTCAACTCAATAGTAATAAAACAACTAAGAAAATGAATATAATGCACCACACACACGAAAACTATATGAATAGCTGATTGGCACTTGAAAAAGTGTTCAACAACATCAGTTGTCAGGGAAATGCAAATTTAAGTCACAATGAGATACCTCTATGCACCTAGTAGATCACTAAAAGATGAACCACATCATATGTTGCTGAGAATGTGGAGCAACCAACACTTTCATAAATTATTGATGGAAGTGTAAATGGTATGGCTACTTAAGAATTTTGAGCACTAAAAAAAAAAAAAAAAAAAAGAATTTTGAGCACTATTCACAAAATTAAACTACCTATGACTTAGCAATTTTACTTCTAGGTATTTACCCAAGAAAAGTGAAAACATATGTACACAAACAAATATGTACAAAATGTTCACAAGAGCTTTATAATTGATAGCTCAAACCTGGTAACAACCACAATAAGAACCAGCAAGAAAATGAAAAAACAAATTATTGTATATCCATACAATAGAATACTTCTGGCCCAAAAAAGGAATGAACTGCCAATGAAAACAATACAAATGAACCTCAAAAATATCTGAGTAAAAGAAGTCAGGCCCCCAAAGAGTACAGATTGCATGATTCCCTGTGTATGAAATTCTAGAAGGGGCAAAACTAATCTCCAGTGATAGAAATCAGAACAGTGTTTGCCTCCAGGGCGGGAATTGACAATTGATTGGGCAGAAGAATGAGGGATCTTTGGGGGTGATGGAAATGGTCTATATAGTTAGTTCTGTTACAACACTTGTTTTGAAAATGTAATTTGTTGCACTACAACATATCAGGGAACATTTTTTAGCACTATGTGGATTTTTCATTTGCTGGGTGTGATTCTGGCTGCGAGAAACCTATATGAAGGCAGAAAACTGCATGTAGTTTAATTGAGCTGCATAGGAAAACACAAAATCTCACACAAAGGAACCTACCTCAGACATCTAAGAGCCACCTGGGGCACCGGGGAGGCACAGTCGGGTAAGCTCTTGATTTCAGCTCAGGTCATGATCTCAGGGTCCTGAGACTGAACCTGGCATCAGGGGCCCTGCTCAGCACAGAGTCTGCTTGAGATTCTTTGCCCCTCCTGTACCCTCCTCTTCTGCTCCTACCCCCCACCCCCATCATACTTGCTTGCTCTCTCTCAGAGATAAATTTTAAAAATCTTTTAAAAATAACTTGAAAATCTAATAGTGACCTAAGTTCATGTATCATGAGCCACAACCATCCACATAAAGTGTAACATATTTCTGTCTCATTTCAAGGACTCCTCCTTCCTCCACTTTACGATTAACTGCAGCCCTTCGGGTGCCCACTTTCACAAGCAAACTTCAAGTCTTTTTCAAGATAGAGTGTCATGTTTATTATAGCATTTAATAATTTCTTAATCACCTAATATGTATAAAACTACACTACTGGGCAGCCCCGGTGGCGCAACGGTTTGGCGCCGCCTGCAGCCCGGGGTGTGATCCTGGAGACCTGGGATCGAGTCCCACATCGGGCCTGCATGGAGCCTGCTTCTCCCTCTGTCTGTGTCTCTGCCTCTCTCTCGCTCTCTCTGAATGAATAAATAAATAAATCTTAAAAAAAATAAAAATAAAAAAAAAATAAAACTACACTACTGTTCTTGTTGGGCTCTTACTTATTTTTATGTGTCACTGACAAAGGTTTGATTTTGCCCCAGTCCCACTTTTTGCATAAGACTTATAACGGAATTTTTTTTTAACGGAATGTTTATTGTACAGTTTGCATGGAAGTGGTGATTTTTAGGAATGCACATTTTGCAATGCAACAGAATTGACTGGATCTTTTTAGGGTATGGGTTATGCAAGTGAATTCAGTGTTCAAATCTAATCAAAATGCGTGCCTAAAATTGTGCATTTCCTGATAGATAAATGATACCTCAATAAAAGAATAACATTATATGAATATTACCACATCTATTTGCTTATTTAAGGTCTATGCCTTATGAATATGTTGGTCCTTAGTTTCTCATGCATTTCATTTTACTTCCCAGTAAGTAGCAAACTACTCACAGTCCCCTGGATGTGACATGTTCTCTTACGGCATTCTGAATTCAACATTACTTATATTTGTAATGTTTTTTCCCATCATCTTTGTCAGATTAATTTCTACTAATCACTTAAATTTATTTCAAATGTCGCTTCTTCCAGGAAGACTTCCTGGCTATAATTTCCTCCTCAGTCTGATTAAATGTCCCTCACATGTGTTCTCACAGCACTGTGTGCTTAGTGTTATCACAGCTTTTACCACATTTATAGGAATTATTTATCATTTCTTTGAAATAATAGCTTCCAAAGTAAGAATTAAGTATTTTAACCCTAAATCTCCACTCCTCATTCAGTGCCTGACATGTGTTAGATGCCAGTAAGTAATATTATCTGAAAGTTATCTAAATAAATGAATGAATGTTCTTGAACTATTTTGTTGGTTTCCCATTCTTTATTAACAAACACAGAATTATTGGCTTAAAACACAAATTTGTTGTAGTTCTAGAGGGCAGAAGTCCAAAATGGTCTCAATGGGCTAAAATCAAGGTGCTGACGTGGCTGCATTTTTTCCATGGACTTTAGTAGAGAGTCCCTTTTCCCTCCCCATTTTCCAGCTTCTAGATGCTTCTTCCAATCCTTGGCTCATGGCATTTTTCCATCTTCAAGCCAGCAGTCACATCACTTCAACCTCTGCTTTCTATCACACATCTTCTCCAAATGATTCTCCTACCTCACTCTTTCAGTTATAAGGGTGCTTGTGATTCCACTGGACCCACCAGGATGATCTCCCCATCTCAAGATCCTTAACTTAGTCATATCTGCAAAGTCCCTTTTGCCCTGCAAGGGAACATATTCACAGATTCCACGTATTACTGTATGGACCTCCTAATGCTTCTGGGGGCGTTACTCTGCCTGCCACCACTGGCAAATTCCTAGCTCTCCTTTGTACATTTGCAAGGGCTGCATCACCCATCTGGGATATTCTTATTCCATGCATTCGCACAAGTAACTTCCTCTTGTGCCTAGCGTCTTTGCTCAAACACTATAGCTGTGAGACCCCTCCCTTTAACCATCCTATTTAGAATTGCAACCAGTACCCCTGCTTCTACTAACACTCCTGTTATAAGGAGTTAGAACACTCTTTTTCTGTTATTTTTTCTTTTCCCTACAACCTATTTATTACAGTTATTGTGGTTTTTAAAAATTGTGTATTTTACCCAATAAAATATAAACACGAAAGCCAATTACTTTTGTCCATTTTTTATGCTCATATAGCTCAAGAATCTAGAGGATTACCTGGAATACCAGTAAGGACTCAAGAAACACTTGTCGAATGAATTGGATGGATGACTGAATATAAGATTCCCATCTGCTGCAGAGCATTGCAGAGGCATGCAAAGGGACAGGCGTCAGGACTGCACACACACACACAGAGAAGCCATTCTTTGGCAAAAATAAAATGGCATAAATTTTGCAAAGGCCATTGAAAGAAAGCAAATTCCTTAGAAAATAATCATGACTTCCTATCTACAAAATCTGAGAAATTGCAGACCTTGGTACTGAAATTTACTCTGACAAGTGAGCCATTTCAGCCAGACTGTCACAGGGCAGGGATAGCAAGGGACAGTGAGCAAGAGGATGACTGGCAAAAGCAGAATGGGTTTCAGACTGTATCAAGTAGTAATGAAAGGGCTTGATTAGTGTTTGTCTCATCAAAACCTGGTGAGAGGGGGTTGGATTTTAATGACCACATTCATAGATTGAATTATTTATCATTTGTTGGATATATAAGGACAACTAACTTAATTGGGTTTTAACTCAATATGGTCTTTATACCAAAATGTATGTTCCACCACTTTCAAGCAATCTTTTTGCTATATTCATAAATATATGAATACATGTTAAAGCAAATTTTGAAATCTCCCTGTAGATAGCTATGTGAATAACATATCTTATTAGCAAATGCAGCTAATATTCTTGTGCTCAAAGTAATCATTTAAAGCAGTGTTTCTTACAGGATAGGGCCTTTAAAAAAGCATACTCAGGGTGCCTGGCTGGCTCAGTCAGTTAAGCATCTGACTCCTGATTTCGGCTCAGGTCATGATCTCAGAGTCATGAGATCTAGCTCCACATCAGGCTCCATTGTCAGTGGGGAGTCTGCTTGATATTCTTTCCCTCTGCCTCTCCCCCTGTTCTTCTGCCTCGTAAAATAAATAAATAAATAAATAAATCTTTAAAAAAGAAAGCAATCCTTTTCTGTGAATGCTACATGTTACAAGTTGTGTGTCTTTGCAAATGTACATTTGTGCATACATATGCAACAGTATGGATGGGTCTCACTGGTTATGATTATGGTATCCTCAAAAACTGGAGTAGATCTTTTGGTTCAGAGCAAACTGAAGATGTAGTTGATCTTAGAAAACTTTAAAACAAAGACATGGACATTAAGTTACTATAAGCTTACAAATTGAGCTGAACTATAGTCACTAGACATATGAGTAGTTATCTTATTCGGTCCAACCTCGGCCCAAAGAAGAAAAAACCTTTCTCCTGATTTCCTCATTGCAATACTGTGAAGCAAGTGGCCCTTTTCAAAATGTTTTTGTTATGTAATAAGGGATGGCAAAAGAAAAATAAACACAGGGTAGAGGGATATAAACAAAAACGGCTTAAAAATTAGAGGGTTCTGATCCCACCATGGCTTATTTCTCTCCTTTCTGAAAGCTGTCTCAGAATAACAACATTCTGGAATTTTAAGACAGGCAAAATCTTGCAAATACCTAGCTAGGTCCCTCACATCTTTACTCCCAATCCACTTCTCTGCACCTTCTTTTTTGACATCTTTAGCCCTATGTTGCAATCTAATCTAAAGCATAATATCAGTGTCTATTCTAAGAGAGGTGCTTTTTACTTAGCTGAATGACACCCTTCAAATGAGACCTTATTTTATATCCACAGGAATGGGGACAGATCCTATAAAACAACAAAGGAGCACTAACCTGGTAGTTGAGTAACCTACATTCTTGCCCCGGTTTTCTTACCAACTTAACTTCTGAAGTCTCATCTACAAAAATGAAGTGATCGACCTTGTCTGACTTTAAGGTCCATTCAAGTTCCATCCTTGTATTATCATCCTTAACCAACATGATTGAGATCCTTCCATATTTACAGTGACTCTATCCTTATTTTTCAAAAGAAGATAAAGAAGCTCAGAAAGGTCAAGTGACTTGCTCACATCACACCTCTAGTAAATGACAGAGCCTGGACTCACCTCCAGATCTTATCTACAGAACAAATGTCTCTGCAAATGCCTTTGTAGCTATAGTATCACATAGAAGAAAATATCCTGTGTGTTGGGCACCTGGTACTAGCACCTCCACCTCTTTATATGGTTTCCTCAGGAACTGCCATGTATGATGAGATCTTGGCAGCTTAGTTTTGGTTGATTAATTCAGAGATAGGCATGAACCAAATTAGGAAAGTAGACTCTTTCCACAGAATTTGGAATTATGAAAGGGAATTGGTCTGTCTGAGATGATTAAAGCCATAAAATGGAAAGCTCAGGAGATTAAAGCATCTGTGTTTCCTGTCAAGGGAAGGAAGTCACTTGTCAGGTGAGATAATGAAGCAGAGGGGAGAGATGGGGGTCCTGGTAGAATTTGGATCATGAGTTTTGGTTGTTCATGAGGTGCAGCTGCAAATTTGGGCTTCTAACAGCTTGGTCACTCTGTCCTCCCTTGTATTCTGTGTGCTAATATGTCCCCTTCTTCCTTTAACTGTTGCATGTCCTTGTGTTAGTTTCCCAGAACTATTGTAACAAATTATCACAAATCTAAACATACTTTGTCACCGTTCTAAAGACCAGCAGTCCGGAATCAAGGTGTTGACCAGATTGGCTCCTTCTGGAGGCTGACAAAAGTTGTTCATTTCTATCTCCTAGCTTCTACTGGCTGTTTCCAGTCCTTGGTATTCCTTGCCTTGTAGATGCATCACTCCTCTGTCTTCCCTGCCTCATCCACATGTGATCTCCTTTCTGTGTGTCTCTGTGTGTTTTCTTCCCTTCTTTTCTCTTACAAGGAATCTTGTCATCGTGCTTAGAGCCCAATTATATGCAGGATGATCTCTTCAGTTTGATTATGTCTGCAAAGTCCCTTTTTTGCAAATAAGGCCACACTCACAGATTCTGGGTGGCATGTCTTTGGGGGAGGCTGATATGAACCTCCATAAAAAGAGAATCTCAAGTGATAGTGATTAGTTTTGAGATGTAGTGATATCCATCTCAATAAATTCTTTCATATGTTTAATTATATTTTCCCTACCTGCCACCACCACCCATATTTTTCTTCCTGTAAGGTCATTTGGACATTTAACAAATATAACACTATAATCTAAACAGTAATATTGTGTTGCAAAACATTTTAGATTTCCTTTTTCTTGTGTTATAAAGACAAGAAAGATGACTGGATGATCTCAATTTGCTTAGCTCAAATGCTGCCAGTGACACAGAGCTGTAGATAAGATTAAGAAAATGTCCTCTCCCACTTGTGGCTTCCATGGACAGCTAAAAATTCATTTGTGCTTTTAGAGTAGTGCTCTAGGACTAGTATCATGACACCTGGAAGAAGAATGATTTACTGGAAGACTTTTCATGTCTAGACATCTCACATAGGTAGGGGTTTTGTTGTTGTTGCTGTTGTTGCTGTTGTTGCTGCTGCTGCTGCTGTTTTTAGGAGTAATAAAGAAGTGGAAGTGTGTCAGTGTTTGGTATTTTAACCAATATAACTTGCCTTCTTTTCCAGGGAAATGTTCTCTAATATATGGAGTCAGTTTCCACATAACCAGCTGTTTGTTAGGGTAAAAAATTTATCCCATCTTAGAATCTCAAATATCCATGTCAATGCCTTTATATAGCTGGTTTTATGTTTACTAGTAGTTGTCTTCAAATTCTCACTACTGCAGAGTGAAACTATTTATACTGTTGTTAAAAAAGAAAAACCTATAACAACAACAAAAACACAAAGTACCTGGTTTACGAGAGGTGTTTCATTGGGAAAATACTAAGGGATGAATTCAATAAAAAACAAAACCATACTTTTCACTCAGTATAACATTATGGATGCCATCCATTATACAAATTCATCACTGGGGTATTGTTTTACCCAACAAAGGACACCCACAAAGTTTAAACTTTGAGTGCATTTTTGGTGTTCTGATCCTCTCACAAGGCAATTTCCCACCGCATGCCATCTTAGAAATAATATCTGAATTTAAATGGGAACCAACCTTGAAGCTGTCATACAGATCTTTTGTCAGATGAGAGTACAGTCTTCCAAAATGTACGCAACTATACCTCATTCTCAGCTCCCTCACCTTGCTGTTATAACCAAGTCTCTTATGTTTCACAGCAGATGACTTACTTCTGTTTTAATAAAGTAAATCCAAAAATAGGAATGCCAAGTTCCTGCCATGTAAAATTTCTCAGTTTGGTGCTAAAAAAGAAGATATAACTTTCATAGAGTGACAAAAATGCTATAAACATGTGATGGCAGATTTGTTTGGGGTAGAGTTAATTACTTCCTTGTTAATTCCTGATAGAACTAAGGCTCTCTAACAGCTCACTTTTGGCTATTGATTTATCTCTTTACATGAAGAGTCACAGATT